>NC_041358.1:26025332-26301603 GCF_900634415.1 Cottoperca gobio
TGGGATGGAAAACACAAGATCCTCTCGATCTCGATGCATTTTGACCCGAGCCTGAACCTTAATAACTGAAGGTTGATCGTCGCCGTGCCGCTTCAGTCTTCGTGTTAATATATAAATGTTTGATGTAGGCTGAGTTTAAGTCGATGCTGCTATACTGTATGCCTGCACTTCAGCCTCCCACATAAGCTAACATTAACAACTGTCACCAGCATGATTAGCCGTTTCCCACACTAATAGTGAACATTAACACATCTTGTGAAAGCCTTGGTTAATCCGCTACATTACAGCGTTGGAAAAGAAAACGTCAAATTGCATTGAGATCTAAAGGATGTTCTGTTTCCTCTCCCCCCAGAAGGGGGCGTGGCCTTGGCGATGATAGTGTTGAAGAGAGGGACTGAACAAGGCAACACGAGCATATGGGCGAGAGCCACATGTCATCTTGGGACACGCAAACACTGGACACATGTCAGCTTCAATTAACCCTCTCCCATCTGTCTCTCTTTTGCTCTCACTTTTCCTTCCCGGATCTCAACTAGGTCACGCAGTGCAGTAAATCCCGACTTAAAGGGTGCAACAAAGACAAAGAAACTTTATTTTTCTCCCACTTGTGCAATGTCCAATTTTTTTATTCGCTTAAGCCATACCCTGTCAAAGCAGATCTACTGTATTAAATTATCAATGCTATGGACTTCAATAATTCAGGCTACCCAGCAGTGTGTTATGCTGACAGTGTCATGGAGTTCCCTGACATACTGTTGAGTGTCCCTCCAGAGAGCTTGTCTAAGTTTCCCTGCTCTGCAGTCGGCGGCAGACTCACCGCTGCTGCCAAAAGGTTAACAACAGCCAATGAATGTCGAGCAGAGAAACTTATGATGGTATTTGCAGCAATATTATCTTCTGAATGCAGCTCGTACTGTCCTCAGCTACATTACACCCACAGACAGTCTGTGAGATAGGCACAGATGTAACAGAAGGTAAAGACACACACATACACATACTTTCCCTGTCCTACAACGCCTTTTTGTCTTTTTAACCATAATTAAATTCACCACGGTGGCATCAGTGGCACAGTTCCTCCCATCCTGAGGCAGAGGGTTGTTGATGTGTGTGCCAGAGTTACAGAGTGAAACGTCACGCTGTAACGCTATTTCCTTGAGTCTGACAAATGAGGCCCTGGCTGCGCTCTGGTGTTGGCAGTTACCTATGAAAGAATGCATCAATCCAATTGGCTCTCCCGTCCCGCCTGTCACACAGCTGCACATTTTCCTTCCACTTGTGGCATGCACACACTCACACACACACTCACACACACACACACAACAAAAAACCCGTATAAACAGGAATTACATGTCACAGCCACGCCACCTCTCAGAGTTTCTATCCTCCGCTCCTCACCTCTCACGTCTTTCCTCATCCACCCCAAACACCTCGTGTCGGCTCCCTTCCTCTCCCTGTGCCTGTCCTCCCCTCTTCCTTCCCCTCTTCACCCCCCTCATCTGAGATCAACACCTAGATGTGTGCAGGTGCAAGGCTGCTGGCAAACTGTCAGCTTGAGTCTCCTTTACTTAAACACACACGCACACACACACACACGCACACACACACACACACACACACACACAAACACACACACACACACACACTCACAGCTTGGCTCCCAAACAGGCGCTTCCCACTCTGTGAATTGGTCTCCACACAGCGAGCTCGATCACACTCTCACTGTCAACACGTAAAGGGAGACTAACAGCGAGTGTGCTAAAGGTTGGAAAACACTGACTTGGGACACAGAAGGAAAATAAATGGACAAATGATCTTGTTGAAAAAGTGATCTTTGTATAAATAAGTATTTTTAAATCTTAACACGTCACACACACACACACACACACACATCTTTTTCAGTGGGTTATAAAACAATGTGAAAGATGCAGAACACAATAACTTTCTTCTTCTTGGATCCTTCAACGTCGCTTTACATTTGACGTCCACATCAACATGAATACCTTCCACTTAAAAGTAGATTTCTCAAGTAAGAAGCTGTTCCAATTAAATAAAGTATCAACACAAAGTACAGCAGACGTATCGCTTCAGATGACGCAACAGGACCGGGAGGCACATTATGTAAAGCACTCACTTAAATAAGAAACTAGATCCGAGGGAACATAGACTGAATGTTTTGCAAATGACGTATAAAGCAAATATTGATTCAGAAGAATCTAATGACACGACTTTATTATATATTATATATATATTCAGATTTATGTTGAACAGCAACAACTTCTCTAAACACTATTTTTGAGTTTCCTGATTTCTTTTGGTTTTTCTGTCTTTGTTTATTTAGCTCATGACCAAAAATACAAGACTGAATGAGATGAATGTTACGCTATAAATCTATACGCATCCAAACATAGTGGAAGAGTGCTCTGCACATTGTACTGCTCTTTTAAATTAATGAATCTTTTTCTTTTTCTAGGTGTCTCTTCCTAAAATATTCACATCATGTTGGCTGGCTTCAGATCACACACACACACACGCACACACACACACACACACACACACGCACACACACACGCACACACACACACACACACACACACACACACACACGCACACAATAAGAATGACCCTTTCCTCTGTTTGAGAGAATAGACTTCACAGATAAGATTTATTGAGATTAATATCAACTTTACTGATTGAAAATTAAACCACCAAAGATTAAAGATTTGCTGATATCGTCTTAATGTACTGGCTGGAAAAGTAATTAGGTGTAATAAATGATCTGTCGGGAGCATCAACACACACACAAACCCACTCATGCGCACACACACACACACACACACACACACGGACCGCGTGGTGACCTCTAGAGCTGTGAACATAGAGCTGGTGTCAGTCTGCTGCGTGGCCCGGGGTCAACTAACAGCTCTAAACAAGACTCTCATTAACACCAGGCTATTAAAAGCGCCTGCTGGCAGTGAGTGAGTGTGTGTGTGTGTGTGTGTGTGTGTGTGTGTGTGTGTGTGTGTGTGTGTGTGTGTGTGTGTGTTTTAGCCATGAACTTGGGGTCCAGGTTGACACTGAGAAGAATAGACAAGTGTCAGTTTGGTCTTCAGCAATGAACCCCATCAAATACGTATCAGAACGGTGTATATCTAGAGCAGAGGTTATATATATATATATATATATATATATATATATATGACATGTAAATATATATCATATATATAATAGATATAGATATATATATATATATGACATGTAATATTATCATATATATATTAGATATATATAGATAATATGGATATATATATTTATGAAATATATAGGATAGAGTATATTTATATAAAAATACATAAAAATATGTCATATTATATATATTATATATATATATATGTATATGTCATACTATTACATATATATATATATAATATATATATGACATATTACCTATAAATAATATATATATATATAAATGTTTATATATATATACAACATATGTGAATATATATATATATATAAAAATATATGTTATATATATGATAAATATAATGTCATATATATATTTATATATGTAAATACATATATGTATATGTCATATATATATATATATATTTATATGTCATATATATATATAAATATATATATATTTATATGTCATATATATATATAAATATATATATAAATGTATATATATATACACACATATGTAATATATATATATATATATGAATATATGTTATATATATATATATGTCATATATATATTTATATATGTAAATACATATATGTATATGTCATATATATATATATATATTTATATGTCATATATATATATAAATATATATATATTTATATGTCATATATATATAAACACATATGTAATATATATATATATATATAAATATATGTTATATATATATATATATATGTCATATATATATTTATATATGTAAATACATATATGTATATGTCATATATATATATATATATATATATATTTATATGTTATATATATATATATTTATATGTCTCTCACACTGCAGATAAACAGTAAATCTAAATCTAACTGCAGATACAAACTAATCCATAACACAGAGCAGATAAAACTTCTCGCTATTTTTTTTCATCACTCGAAAAATAAAAAATAAATCTTCTTCCCCATCAAGGTGGTGTCGTCCTTTTAAAGTGTGCACTTACTGAGGAGATGAAGTGGGAATCACTGAGTATGAAGATTTTGTTGCAGCTGAAAATACAATTTTGACAGAATTTAAATGAACACTTTGGCTGCAAAGAAAGAGTTCAAAGTGTAGGTTGTGTTTGTCTGAGAAGAAGCAGCTACAGCACACACCTCTACGTGTGAGGAAACAAGAGAGCAGGACAGAAAAGATGCTTCAGTCGTTCTGTTGATGTCTTACTTTAAACACCAACTTGTTATTGTAGAATTAAATGTTGGAGCTCATTATTTCATTCATAAAACAACCTTTACATTTGAAAGTATCGTCTGCTTTTACTTGCCACGTTGTTAAATTCAGATTAATTAATGCTAATTCTCTCAATTTGAGGGTTAGGGTCTCCTTTATTTAGAGCCTTGCTTTGTTTTTATGTTTTATGCCACTTTAAACTCATTAAATGCTTTTATTAAAGCTGCTATTTTATCTCTTAACTATTAGCCTTTTCCACTTTTACTATTTTTATTCTGCTATTTAATACTATTTTTATTCTGCTATTTAATACTATTTTTAATGCTATTTTTAATGCTATTTACTATTTTTATTCTGCAATTTAATACTATTTTTATTCTGTTATTTAATGCTATTTTTAATGCTATTTACCATTTTTATTCTGCTATTTAATACTATTTTTATTCTGCTATTTAATACTATTTTTATTCTGCTATTTAATACTATTTTTAATGCCATTTTTAATGCTATTTACCATTTTTATTCTGCTATTTAATACTATTTTTATTCTGCTATTTAATACTATTTTTATTCTGCTATTTAATACTATTTTTAATGCTATTTTTAATGCTATTTACTATTTTTATTCTGCTATTTAATACTATTTTTATTCTGTTATTTAATACTATTTTTAATGCTATTTTTAATGCTATTTACCATTTTTATTCTGCTATTTAATACTATTTTTATTCTGCTATTTAATACTATTTTTATTCTGCTATTTAATACTATTTTTAATGCTATTTTTAATGCTATTTACCATTTTTATTCTGCTATTTAATACTATTTTTATTCTGCTATTTAATACTATTTTTATTCTGCTATTTAATACTATTTTTAATGCTATTTTTAATGCTATTTACTATTTTTATTCTGCTATTTAATACTATTTTTATTCTGTTATTTAATACTATTTTTAATGCTATTTTTAATGCTATTTACCATTTTTATTCTGCTATTTAATACTATTTTTAATGCTATTTTTAATGCTATTTACTATTTTTATTCTGCTATTTAATACTATTTTAATGCTATTTCACATTTTTATTCTGCTATTTAATACTATTTTTAATGCTATTTTTAATGCTATTTACCATTTTTATTCTGCTATTTAATACTATTTTTAATGCTATTTTTAATGCTATTTGCTATTTTTATTCTGCTATTTAATACTATTTGTAATGCTATTTTTAATGCTATTTACTATTTTTATTCTGCTATTTAATACTATTTTTAATGCTATTTTTAATGCTATTTACTATTTTATTCTGCTATTTAATACTATTTTTAATGCTATTTTTAATGCTATTTCACATTTTTATTCTGCTATTTAATACTATTTTTAATGCTATTTTTAATGCTATTTACCATTTTTATTCTGCTATTTAATACTATTTTTAATGCTATTTTTAATGCTATTTGCTATTTTTATTCTGCTATTTAATACTATATTTAATGCTATTTTTAATACTATTTCACATTTGCATCCACACTGTGATTATTCTACTGTAAATGCTCTGTATCATTTTGTACACATTGTTATGTTTTTGCTGTGAAGCACTTTGGGCTGCAATTCTTGTATGAAAGGTGCTATACAAATAAAGCTTATTATTATTATTATTATTTTATTTTATTTTTATTTTTATTATTATGTTACGTGTGTTGGATTTTTGCCTTTGCTGTTATCGTCCTGAGTAAACAGGGCGCCCATGCAAAACAGGGAGCGGTACTCTCATTGGACCAGGCTGTATCCAGGTTGAATGCAAAAATAAAATCTACAATTTCTACAATACTTTATATAAATAATATTATATACACATGCATATTTGATGAAGATGCAAAAACTCACTATGCTTTCACTACGAGCCTCTGTCCACAGTGCTTTCCTCGCTGTTTCTAATGAAAAATATTGTATTATAGTGAATTCCAAACAAAGTTATTCCAGAAGTTATCAGAGCGTGAAGCTCTTAGTGCTGAACGAGGGACAACATATTGTATTTCATCTTACGGGTGCTCAATCAGCACATTACATTTATTGACAAAACATCCTTTCAAAAAGAATAATCATAATCTGCTGAATTTGAGATAGATTGCAAAGTGACAGTTAATCCATGTGTGTTTATGTTTCTGGTACACAACAAACTTAGAGGGACGACAGAGAGTTTGCAAAGTTTATCTAATAAGAGCACACGTGTCATGTGTCTTCACTCGATGCTCCACAAGGACAAAGCCATAACAGAATTTTAGAAATGTTTGCACATTTATTAAAAATAGGAAACTGAAATTTGACATAAGTATTCAGAGCTTCTCTCGGGACGCAGCTGAAGCACCTTTTGCAGCAACAACAGCCTCGAGTCTTCTTGGCGACGATGCAACGAGCTTTGCACATCTGGATTTGGGGGTTTTCTTCCCTGCAGATCCTCCCCCAGCTGGCAGGTCGGATGGGGACGGCTAATTTATAGTTTCTTATTTTTAATAATTTTGCAAAAAATTCTAAACTGATGTCATCGCTTTGTCATTATGGAGTATGGAGTGTAGAGGCGGGGGGGGGGGGGGGGAGAAATCTGAATACTTCCTGAGCAGACAGACAAAGAGTGCACATGTATCTGAGTGTGTGTGTGTGTGTGTGTGTGTGTGTGTTAGAGAGCGCATGTGCCGGTGCTGCCGGGCTTTGCTAGAAACGGTATAATTCATCACACCTAATTAATTATACTCCAACACCGAGAAGAGTTATCCTTGTCGCTCAATCAGCTCCCCACTCTGCCTCCGTCTGCCAGGCGACAGGAGGAGAGACCCAGATAAACTCCCCGAGCCTGAAACACCACAGCTCTCATGAAGTCTGGCTCTCTTCTCAGCCTGATTCGCCATGCCTGTTTAGCCAGCTTCACATTACCATTTAAATAAAGAGCCTCGCTAAATGACCACTGGTAGAACATAAAAAGAGAAATTAAATTGTTTTTTTCTGTCTCACGGCTGATTATTCTTTTCTCTTTCGAGCTCAAGCTCCTCGTCATTTTTAATATGTTTAATCTGAGGGAATGGTTGATAACAACGTGCTGAAGAATCCACATGCATCTTTGATTACGAGCTAAATCTAATCTCTTTAATGGAGAACAGCGACCCACAAAGCCAAGCAGACTTGAAACAACTCAGGTACGTTCATTTCTTTAGGAGATTTGATTCTGATGAAACTAAAACAACAAACGAGCGGACGGCGTGAACAACCACTGGGCATATCGTTCGCTTCAAACATGATTAAGAGGGATAATGTCAAACTGTTAAAGGCCTCGGGGGGACGATGATGCACGTGGAAGTGAAGCTGCACGAAGGAGTTTGCAGTTTACACAACGTGTGCAGAGAAATCACACGAGAAACATAAATGTAAAACTTATTGTTACCGTCTGAAAGCCTTATAACTCACAATGAATATGAAATATAAATGCATTCATCACCTTCCCCCCCACCCTGACAGGATCTGCAGATGTAAATGATATGCATCTTTAAAAAGAACAGTGACTTGAGCCCCCCCTGGTGTAAATCATCTCGTGAAAGTGTTTTCTCACATGGTTTCTGTGGATCTATAGATGTTGACATGCATATCGTAATAACAACAGCGCAGACGTCTTCACAGCCGTCACCGCGGCGCCGAGCAGATTGTATCGGACGCAGATTGATTGACCTTGAAATCCAGCAGAATTGCTGAGCTTGTAACAAGCTTTATTTACTACATTAAATTATCATTAAAATGCTATTAGCACAATTACTTGATTTCCATTTTAAACAACACATCTATGGTGGGAGAGAAGCGCTGAGGGGGAGAGGGGGAGAGACGGAGAGGAGGGAGGGGAGGGGGGGGGGTGGAGAGAGGACAGAAGTTAAAGTTACGAGAGGAAATGAGCAAGAAGGTGGCGGGAGAGAAGACGAGAGGTGAGTCAGGGAGGACAGAGCAGCGGGACATGAATATTAAGCAGCCGCAGTGATTAGGGTGGATGTGCAGAGTGACACTGTGACAGTGACATTGGCTGCCATTGACAGCCCCCGCCATGGTGATTCACTGGAACCTGCTTCATTTGGGTCATAATTAGCTTAAATGTTCAGAGAATGAAAAATTCATCATCACTTTGAATCTTGTTAATTGGGAGAGCAGTCTGCATTAACACAGGCCATTTGTACTGTGTGTGTGTGTGTGTTGGTGTGTGTGTGTGTGTGTGTGTGTGTTTGTGTGTGTGTGTGTGTGTGAGCATACACAGGTACGTATATGTGTGTTGTGTGTGTGTGTGTGTGTGTGGAGCATACACAGGTACGTATATGTGTGTGTCTGTGGGTGTGTGTGTGTGGTGTGTATGTCTGTGTGGTGTGTGTGTGTGTGAGTGTGTGTGTGTGTGTGTGTGAGCATACACAGGTACGTATATGTGTGTGTCTGTGTGTGTGTGTGTGTTGTGTGTGTATGTGTGTGTGTGTGTGTGTGCGTGTGTGTGTGTGAGCATACACAGGTACGTATATGTGTGTGTCTGTGTGTGTGTGTGTATGTCTGTGTGTGTGTGTGTGTGTGTGTGTGTGTGTGTGTGTGTGTGTGTGTGTGTGTGTGTGTGTGAGCATACACAGGTACGTATATGTGTGTGTCTGTGTGTGTGTGTGTGTATGTCTGTGTGTGTGTGTGTGTGTGTGTGTGGTGTGTGTGTGTGTGTGTGTGTGTGTGTGTGTCTGTGTGTGTGTGTGTGTATGTCTGTGTGTGTGTGTGTGTGTGTGTGTGTTGTGTGTGTGTGGAGAGCTCTTTGGGGCTGATGGAGGTAAAACTTTACACGTTTTTATCGTTGAACAAGTTAAATAAGCTTCTTATAAATGATAAGGACGTCTGAGTGACGCCGGCAGCGGAGACACATTTACAGTGAAGACTTAGCAGCGTATCTTATCGCTCGTGCAGCTAACTGAAAATGCAGGAACATGCAGCGGGATGGGAGGATAAAAAGTGAGGTGTGTAAGCGGCATGGACAGGAAGTGGTATTCATCCGCGTGCCAACGGCAGAATGAATCAACGTATTGCGCGTTAACCCCGCAGACACTTCTCAGACGAACATCAGGACGTCGAGGAAGAGATCGTGTAGGATTCAACACCGTGACTGGCTACAGAGGAAATGCAATGAACACACTTCTTGCCTACAGATGTGGGCTCCATGCTGGAAATGAATGCTGTGCAATTATGTGCCTAAAATAGAAAACAAAAACAAATCTCTAAGAAATGAGACAATAAAGCACTCCACGTACAATCACACTGACGGCACACACGAGATACAATCAGAACAGTGTGTCGTCTCCACTAATACTTCAGAATTATTTACACTTATTAGACATACTGCAGGATGAGCGAGTATTCAGCCAGCGATGGAGCAACAATGTTGTTTAACACATTCAATATCAGCTCAGCCTTAAAGAACACTCGTCGCAATAAGAGAACCGTGTGCATGTATGAAAATGAGGACTTTGTGTAAAAGTATAAGTATAGTGTTGCTTGTGTGGCTCAATAGCAGCTGTGGTGAGAAGCAGAGCGTCCTCGTGTCTCTCAGGGCAGGAGAGGTTAACAGCAGTAAGAAATTAAGACTAATGTCCATTTATTTCCCTGCAGTGGAGCCTGGTCACCGTGACAGCGTGCAGAAGCACCAGAGACTGAAAAGCCTGCAATCGAGAGCCGAGCGTTGAGTTTAGACTTTTAGTTGGTGGCCAGTGTGCCGTTTAGTTTAGTGCGGCCTGGGTGGCTGTGTTATATGGAGTGTGTTTCATATTCGCTAATAAAACATGCAACTGTGTCCTTCCTCTAAACCCTGTGTGTGTGTGTGTGTGTGTGTGTGTGTGTGTGTGTGTGTGTGTGTGTGTGTGTTCCTGGAAACATCAAACCTTGTTATGCTGTGGTAACATATGCACCCAGTGCACCCTGAACTGGCCCTTCCAGGAGGCAACAAAAGCTGTTATATTTCCACATTGAAAACAGTAACAATGTCATAAAGCAAACACATTACTGCCACCAATTATGCGGCACCGCTGTGCGCGCCGTGTCTGCATGAAAAAGCGAAAAGGTGGACAAGAGGAATCAGACGGTCTTCCGAGAAGCTCAATAAAAAGCACTGAAATGACCGTATTCATTAGGTTGTGCGTGTGACATAAATACGATATGTCTCCCTCTGTGCTGCGGCGTGTGACGAGGGCGACGGTGTTTATGCGACAGACAGCGAGGCTGCAGAGCTCAGCCCAGTCTGGACCAGCTCAGCCCAGCCCAGCTCGACCCAGCCGGCACTAATCCATCATCACCATCTCTGAATCATCGCGCTGCCAATAAAGCCAGGCAGCAATACATTACAGGCATGTGGCAGGCTTTAGCGATAATGACATTGAGAAGTCCCCTTGGGCAGCAGGAAAAGCCTGGGCGCATGACACACTTGCTTACAGAGGCAATAATATATGGAAATGCATCAGTGTGCCAGACAGGGGAGAGGAATGGGGAGATGAGGGATTGAGTAGAGTTCAGTCTACTCGTAAGGAAACAGGGAGGACGTGGCCTTCACAGCGACCACTTCCTATCGGATTCCAATGTGGGCTCGAGCAAATGCTGCATTCACTGACGGGGCTCATTTTAGATTCAAGCCTCTCCAAACAAGCCATCTTACAAGCAATCTCATATGTCAACACCTCGTTTTCTGTCTTATCTCGCTCCCGTGCAGCCGAGCTGATATTGCAATACGGTTTGGACATGGGACATGTTAGATACAGAGCTGCCAATCATCGGCACGCTGTGTGGCGCGGACGCAAGGCCGGCAGCACGGGGGACCGAGTGAACAAATACAGCACGGTGAACCGTCGGTCTCTGCCATCCTGTTATCTCGTGGCTGACATTGAGAACAATCTGGCTGTTAATCCCTCACCTCCGCTGCAGATGCGCCGGAAAACACAGCGACGTTGGAACTCAGATGGAATTGGGACGTGAAGGAGAAGGAGACAGAAGTGAACTACAGAGCCTGAGAGGATGCCACGGTGTCACATGTGTAACTGGCGTTTACACAGCGACACTGATCTGTGTGCGGAGGAAGGAGCAGAGCTCTTCATGCCTCAGTCTGTCTGGAGATCTGTCCGTCTGAGCGAGATGTTGAAAAAGTAAATTGTTACCATTGTGTGACAAAGTCTAATTTCAGTCCCTTGCTTTTAAATTAAAAGTTTAGCGGGTAACTGTGCGCCTGAGAAATTTGCATTAGCCTCGGGGTCATTGAGGTTTTCTGGAATCCATTCAGCACACACGGCCATCAATTTGAAAATAAAAACTCCTCCGACATTAGTTAAGTGGAATCCCAGTGTAAGAAATAACACTTTAAAGGCTCCAGGTAGGTGTTGCGCTCCGAGCTATTGACCAGATTTAACCCTGATTTGGTGATTTTAAAATACATATTGAGGTGGAAATGAAGTTACTCGTCACTCAGCGCCCCCTGTTACTTTACAAAATGTGTCTGTACAGCAAACAATAGGACACGGACACACTCGTCTGTCAACAGAGTTTCCTTTGATACAGGTGGTGCAAAAGCAAGCAGTTTTGGGAAGCACCTTTACCTGCTCTCTTTCGGAGTTAAATGAGTAGATGGAGCTCTCAGAAAGAAAGCCCAAAATGTCCAACTATTACTTTAAAGGTGCGATATCTGTGTTAATACACCGTTTTAAACATTCTTAATGTGTCCAAAGTTTATTCCCCGGTTGAAGTGTGTGTGAGTGACATCAGCTGACAGGAAGTAGTCACGGACACAGTGTTTCAGACAGAAGGTGAGGAGTTAACGTGTAGAAACCCAACATGAACCTGTAAATTAGAACATGTCTCCTTTAAGAATATTAAAGCTTAATCGTGTGATTTGGAGACTATTTGTCCACAAAGCTCAATCTCTCCGGGCTTTTCTGACACACAACAACAACAACAACGCGACACAAACATCGCGTGGTGGAAGCGCTGATTGCACCCAGTATCTCTGACAAGTGATTAGAAGCTGAAGGATCAGAAGGGTTCAGTGTCTGAGTCTTATCTCTTGCACTTTGTGTATTTGAGAAAAGAAGACGAGGCAGGAAAGACAAAAAAGACAAGAGGTTTGTGCTGATAGAATAAAAGTCTGGATTTATTTCTGTTTATCTATACATTAAACAGGTGTTCCTGAATGCAGCAAGAGAAAACACAGAACAGGATGCTAAGCGTCAAAGAGTTGCTCGCATAGCAGAGGTGTGGCCGGTTTAGCAAAGACATGTACACTTCTCTATCGCATATACTTAGAACATTGTCTGTAAATGTAGGGCTGCCTGTGGGAGGCTGACGTAGGGAGAGAGTGAGTTACTGCAATAGTCTGGAAATTCTGTTCACATTATCATACCACCTGGAAATACTCCATACAGTAAGAACCCTGTCTTTCCCTAATGATCATTGCAATTCTCCCCTACAAATGCAGTTTATATACAGGTATATGCCCAAGCAGCCCTGTATAGCTCAGTTCAATTCAACTCTATGAGTATGAAAATGTAGTAATAGTTCAGTTTAGATTTGTCATGTCGCCATTGTCCCATCTGATTCAATCTCAAGGCTGTGCAGACACATTCAAAGGTGTGAACACTCTCCAGTTATCTGTCTCCCTGGTTGGCCGTCACACCCGACAGTGATGTGGTACCAGGTGATTACAACACAGCACCTGCATAGGAATTCAATTACACACACAAAACTCTCTGGGTCAATTCCCTGGACCAGAGCAACGCTGGAAATTGAACCTTTATGAAACAGTCCAACGAATGGCTTAAGTGCTTCCATGAAACCAACTGATTTGTATTTGAACACTGCTCACAGTAGAGATGAGTTCCCCAGCACGTCACATGTTCACAGACATGGTCAGAGTAAAATAAAAATAAAAAAGAAAGAAAGAAAAATAAATATTTACATACTGACAGGTAAAGCAAACCACCCCCGATACACACTTTGGCGCAGAAAGGATTCCATTGGTGTTGCTGTACAGAGTAATGCACTTTTTCTTTGTCGATCGCTAAACTAAATTCATTTTTTAGTTTTTTTAAACACTGGAAAATACATTTGAGTTGTTTTAATATCAGTACGAGATACAACTGGGGATTAAAGCGGTAACTCAATCCCAAACTGACACCAAACGTGGCTCCACAATCCGTTCGAATGGATATTATTTCTCTACCGACGACCAATGGAATCCAGTTTCTGTAAAAAAAAAAAAAAAAACTTCACATTGACTCAAACAGGACATGGTTGTTGTTGCTGAGGACCTCTTCTGCTCCCACACACGCTGCCCAGTCACACTGAGATTTCCTTTGTTTTTAGTTTTTTTGACAACCTGGCATGCAAACCAGTGAACAGTGGTATCCATAAAATGTTATCGGTCATCTGAGTGAGATCTAATAATCATGTCCGATGTGTAGTGAAACCTGATCTAACCAGTAAAAATGCATATTTCTGAAAATACACTGCAACACTGTAATATTGGTAGACAACAGGTGCTAGAAGCAGATGCATCCGTTGGAAATCAGAAAGTTCTGAGGTACTTCTGAAACACACAGCTCAGGATATACTCACTATCTACAATATTTGGATGGATAGCATATATTTGATACAGTAATAGCAAGGGACATATTTTGGCTTAGAATTTGATTAGCTGAGGGGGGGATAGTGGCGGTTGACACACCTGAATAAAACATAGCTGTATGAGGATAAGAACATAGAAAAACAGCACCATTTGAGGTCCGATAGACAGATCAGTTTTTGAACTGCTTGCTGGTAGCACCGTCAACCAGTAAAAATCTCAGAATGCAATACAGAGACAGAACACAACCACTGATCAACTGCACGACATAGCAAAGAGCGAAGATATATATTCAGAGACGACCCCTCACGCACAGCAGCATCTTTAAGCAGGTAATAAAATTGATTTCTCCTAAGAATGATATTGTGTACTGAGGTGTTTCACACGCTTTATATGCTGTACATGTTGAGAGTAACCAGGTATACCTTTCCTATAGATTTTTTAGTTTTTCTTTTTTATTAATATACACACATAGTTTACAGTCACTGACAAACAAACACCAGAGTAACAATGAGGTAGGACGGTGAAGTTAGATGAAGTAGAACCGGTTTGTGGATTGTATACAAAGTTACTGATACCTTAAGAAAAATATAGGCCTAACAATGTGTTTTCTCCCATTTTTCTTTTTTTAACTCGTTTTGAAGTAAGTTTGACATTGTATCTGAGGCTCAAACAGAAATGTGTTTTGTGTACACTTAGTTGTGAAGACTGCAAGATGACGCCATTTATCTTGTTCCACACCGTGAAGTTAGAACTCTTTTTCCCAATCAAACTGTCAAAGCAGCAACATAAAGCTCCCCCACTTCTGAAGCTTTGACAGGGGGTTCACAACATAAGCCCCAAACACCGAGCGATGACGACAGGATTTGCTATTATCTCGATACATGTGTGCATTTTGAAATCCAGTCGGGAGAGTAAGGAACTAGAGGTGGCACAGGAAGAGGATCACAGAGCCAGCGAGGTTACATCTCCTTCCTATCGCTACTTGAGTGTGACAGTGAGAGCACTGTGTTGTGTGTGTCACAGCCTAACTAGCCTATATCATCCATTAACGGCTCGGCCTGGTTATGTACTGGTGTAAGTCCCAATATGCTGCTACAACCCAAACGGCTCCTTTGCAAGTGACTTGGTACATCGGATAGAGATCGGCCTCGCCATCGCAGATTAAGCCAAATCTGGGTTAAAAACATACAGGACCTCCATACGGCTTTCATCCATGGAAGATGGTTTTAGTTAAAGGATTAGCGCTTAATCGCGCTCCAGGAAATCAGCCTTTAAAAACAGAAGTTAGCATTTCAGATGATGTAATACCTCTATAAACGCTCCATCTTAAAGCATTATTTTAACCACACCCCCTTTTGGCATGAAACAACAAATAAACAAACAAACACGAACACACCACATGACAATGTGTCACAACTCTTAGCATGGTTGCTTTGCACAGCAGAAATATTTTCTTTCTTTTAAACCGCATGGATTTTGAAACACATGCTAGCGCACGTAAACCTCACGTTGCTTTGTACAGGGTGGGGAGGGGGGAGGGGGGGGGGAACAAATGAAACAGGGATATTTTTTTTAGGAACAAAAACAAAAATAAAGAATAATATGTCACCGTTTTGGTGTCACTAGGCTCTATTACCTTGGCATGGGCCATCTTTTGTGCAAACCTTGCTGATTCCTGTCAGCCTCCCCCTTCTTTAGCTTGATCTCAGCATTCAATACTTTGGCTTACAATCACCACTCATTTGTAAAAAATACACAATTATCTCTATATAAGTCATACTTACGCATCACCAGCATCTTCACACATTAAGTTAAAGCACATATTCCAGTCAGCTTGCACATTTCATAGGTACATATCTTTAGATTGATGTTTCAGGCTTGAAAGCCGAGAGGAGTTTTTGACTTTTGCTTGTCAATTTGCCAACGAAGCCATTTACTGTTCAGGAGGACCTGGGGGGGGGTTGTTGAATCCAGTTTCGACATAGTGTGACTTCTGGTTTTCTAAAACTACAACTAAATATTCAGAATTAGCACGAACGCTACTTCCAAGTAATAGATCCATTAATGTGGTTGTGAAGCATGTCAGGGGCAAAACTAAATGATATCCCAGAACTCATTCTTGCCATAGAAAACATTAAACCAAAATGTTCTAAGGTGCATGATAATACAATGATTGATAGGCTTTTATCTATATAGACATTAAAAAAGGACAAATACCACAAAGTACATTTCTTTAAGATTGAAGAAATTGCCCAGAAGTTTAAAGTGCATTCAATGGTTTGTGTTGTTCTAACTACTGCATCTCTATCGAGTGCAATGCGTTCTCCTCTTACTGTGGCAGATCATCGGATCCTAAGTGAGGCTTTTTAAATATTGAATGTTGAGAATGTGGCGTAACGTTTGGGCTCTGTTAAGGTGAAGCCTCGTCTCTCTTGTTCCACGGAGATCACTTTGGCTAAGAAAGAGATTTTCTTTTTTCATTTGCAGATTCCAACGATCTACATTTGGATACAACATCAAGCTTAAAGCCAACAAGTCATATGGAAAAAGTGTAAAAAAAAGAAGAAAAGAAAACACGATAAATTGTCAGGTAACATGGAATTACAACATCAATCAGAGAAACCAGAACGTGACCAGAACCTTTAAAACTGTAACGTGATTAGAAACCAAAACCAAAAAACTTTTATGTACACTAAAATATCTCCAAAACATAAAAGCAGCTTAACGAAAAGGCTGATCTGAACTTTTTGAAATAACAAAATGATAGACAGAAATAAACCGACCGACAAACGAGAGTCTAGAGTACGAAGAGGAGAAAGGCTTGATGGGCAGCTCTGCAGCAGATTCACAGTTAGCCACAGCTAGGTCACAGTTGAGATTTCAATCTGCAGCGTTTAGTTCCAGCCTGCAGACGGCCGCACAAACCATTCTGGATCAAAAACAATAAAACAACTGGTGAAGACTCATAAACTCAAAAAAAAAAACATACAGGAAAAAAAAAGAGGACATTTTCAAAGTTCTGATGGCATAGCTTAGAGGAAATTGTCACTGGAGCGACCTTACTTTGTTCCCCAGTGGCGTGGCGTAAAAAGAGGGGGTTATTAAGGGGTTCAGCAGGCCCAGACGACTTCAAACTCACAATAGTGTTTCAGACAGCTTTACCCACAGCTAACACTGCTTCCACGTGAAGATGACCTTAACTGAGCAGAGCTCACTGTCTTCCCCACGTTGTCCCTTGCAGCGCCGCATCTTTCAACTACGAGAGGGGGGGGGAGAGCAAGCAGCCCGGCTCAGCTCAACTTAACGGTGTGAATCACACAGAAAATAGTACCTAGTAGCCAGCCACCTCTCACATTCTCACAGCAAAGTGCAGGTGAAGCTTCATCGCTTCAGCTTACTATACATTTACAATCACAGCTTACTAGAAAACCCAGGGGCATAGCGGCCCCCGGTGATTGCCAAATCCATTTAAGGCCTTTTCTAGGCATCAACGTGCCCGTACCACTACGACTCATTAAACAGTCAAGTTGTCTGAAAGTGACTTGTTTGATAAAGAGTAACACAAGAATATCCCATCCAACCCGTTCTCATTGATGGCAAATGCTCAGAACTAAAAAAAAGGTTAACATAAAAGACAAAAACAAATGTAGCACTCTACAGTCGAGTCACATTCGACCTCTGTAAGCCGTCTTCTTGCTAAACTCACGTGTTGTGGTTGACCTACAGTTACGGGGGCGCGCACACTTTTAATTTATCTCTTGAAGCAACAGAATCTCTGATGCAAATTGCAATATGGCTGTTACCAATTAAGACTTTGAGACCCTGATGCCCCAGCTCATGCAGTAAGTACCAACAGCAAACACTCCCAACAGGTTGTTGAGGGGGGGGGGGGGGGTGGGGGGGTCACCAACATGTCCGACCATTCACACGTCTAAGATCTAACGCAAGCTAGCATCATCTTTACAGCATCGTATAGATTTTATCCAGGGAATTAACCTCTTACTTTTTAAAAGTTTAAGGACTCAAAACTATGTTCTGACACAGAACAATAAATCAATTTAACAGTTACGTCTAATCTCTCCTTTTGACACAAATGCATACACGTCAATAAACCACGTCTCTGTACCAATCCCACTGTAAAGCTTATAAAAACACTCACACCGGCTCATATCCAACTCGTTCACACGTGTTTCGCTTCTCACCGGCGGGTAAAGCTGTCTGTCAGCCAATGGGAAAACTGGGCACTGATGCTCTTTAGGGAGACGGGGAGGGGTCTATTTGTTTTAACCTTTCATAGTAATAACCATACCGACATGTCAAAGAAAAGAAAAACCACTCCAACCGCCAACATCCAGTCCCCTCAATATCCTGGGGGGGGTGGGGGGAGGGGCAGAAGGTGCTGGCGTGACAACAGTTGATCCCTACATGCCATCGTAGGTGAAGTTCTCCATCTTGACTGTCTGTCTGATTAGCAGCTTGGACTCCCGCCGTTCCTCGTTCTTGATGGACTTGTTGATGTCCATTATCTTTTCACAAATGTATTTGTTCACTTTGGACAATCGTTGTGTAATCTCTGCACTGTCGGCCGTCTCCTGAGACACTCTGTCGTAGAGACACTCTGGGGAAGGAGCGGGTGTGATCAGTCAGGCTACATCAAATTCAAAAGTGCTAATGTTGTCTTTGTCTGGTATCTAATGAATATAATTCAATGATTGAAAGTTTTTATAAAAAAATATTTTCTGCACCTGATGTTTTCCACGTTGTCTCAGCTTACAAAGAACCCAGCAGAACATGGGTTCATCTCTCTCACTGATTGATTTTATAGATGTAGACCTGGAGTTTATCTTACCTCTGACGATTTTCAGTTTGCTTGGCGACAGCGGAGGTTTGGGTAGGGCATCTTTCTTCTTTTTGGTGGCCACTCCAGTGACACTACGGTTCTTGAGCGTTTCTGTGCCCCAGATCATTACAGCCAGGTTCTTTGTGAACTTGGAGTCTCCCTGGGTCCGCTGCAGCTGGTGCCACTTCTCCTCCTCCACCCAGATCCCTCCACCGAGGTGTACCTACAGAGAGGACACGTGTGAAACGGAGAGGATTTCAACATTTACAGTCTGCTGCTGATAAAACATATGTTGGAAGTGTTGTCATCTGCACAGGGCCAGACCACATGACAAGTCTAATGCACTGTGGCGTTTACCAGCTCAGTGTAAAAACAACAGAAGTAGCGCGTTGACACTTTAAGCACACGATGCTCTACTCTGCACGGAACAGCGTCATCGACTCCACGGGGAAAATAAATGCTGTTACAGTTTCCCAATAGGCCTGTCACAATAGTACTCTTATATCAACTTATAGTCCGATATAGGAACATTACAGAGTTATCCTCCACAGCTTTGGTGTGGGAACGTTTTGGTTTTAATCCAAACGAGAGAGGAAACCTTTTGTTAACAAAGGTCCCAACTACTGAGAAACTGGACAGGTAGTGTATTGGCTGTAAAGGAATTAATGACTCAAGGCTGAATGGCATGAAATGGTATAAAATGGCATAAAATGGTATAAAATGGCATAAAATGGCATGAAATGGCATAAAATGGCATAAAATGGTATAAAATGGCATGAAATGGTATAAAATGGCATAAAATGGCATGAAATGGCATAAAATGGCATAAAATGGTATAAAATGGCATAAAATGGTATAAAATGGTATAAAATGGCATAAAATGGCATGAAATGGCATAAAATGGCATAAAATGGTATAAAATGGCATGAAATGGTATAAAATGGCATGAAATGGTATAAAATGGTATAAAATGGCATTAAATGGTATAAATGGTATAAAATGGCATGAAATGGTATAAAATGGTATGAAATGGCATGAAATGGCATGAAATGGTATAAAATGGCATTAAATGGCATAAAATGGCATAAAATGGTATAAAATGGCATGAAATGGTATAAAATGGCATGAAATGGTATAAAATGGTATAAAATGGCATGAAATGGTATAAAATGGTATAAAATGGCATGAAATGGTATGAAATGGCATGAAATGGCATGAAATGGTATAAAATGGTATAAAATGGCATTAAATGGTATAAAATGGCATAAAATGGTATAAAATGCTATAAAATGGTATAAAATGGCATAAAATGTCATAACATGGTATAAAATGGCATAAAATGGTATAAAACGGTATGAATTGGCATAAAATGGATTTTAAATGACAATATTATCATTTATTGCAATAACGTTTGGGACATTATATCGTCCAACAAAAGTATTTACCCTGACACGCCTAATATCCAACTGTTTCATAACCTTCGGGTTAAACATTTGCACAAACTAGTGAAGAAACAAACGTCGACACTGAGAAACTAAAGGGGACAAACACATGAATCTTGTCGCTGAGGGTTCCTGGAGCATCAAACTTCAGAGCAGCAGTTACAGTGCTGTTGTTTCCATTACATCTTATTGTGAATGTTTTGCCAGGCAAGATAGAAGCAACGAGGTGAGAGAAACCAAAGAACTAAACTGAGACTAAACTCTGTTGTTCGAAGCACAAGATTCTACTGGGAAACAACACACATACATGTGATCCCGTGCTGAGGATGCTGACCACCCTCTTGCCTGGGACATGTGTGTTAGGGTGCTGTGGGCTCCGAGTCCAGTTTCACCAATCTACAATTCTCCATGTGGGTGTAAAACCTAAATAGACACGGCAGATCATAGCTCGTGATGGCAGGACACATCTTAGCCAGCTCCTGCTGAGACCAAATTACAAATCCCAAGAAGCACCACTTTCACCAACTGGGATACATAAATAAACCCATGCCTGGATTACCTCCACTAAGAACTTAACCTGTAGCCGTCCGCACACTTCCCCGTGCACGTTGCGTAAGCCAAGTCGATTGCCAGCCTCGCCAGACTGCCCTGGTCTTCTAGGTGAGCTCATGCAGAAGGGGGGCATGTGTGACTTTCCCTTCTCTACTCTCTTATCACTGGTAAGTCTTTAGGCTGCCATCCAAAAGGCTTTTCCCTGTGCAGCTAATGTGCTTTAGGCCCCCGGCCAGCAGACAAGCCCTTTACTGCCCTTAAGTTAGACAAGATTGTTTTCATCCTCCCTCTGCTCTCGTTTATCTCCCTCCATCCATCTCTCCTCCTTCTTTTGTACCTTCCCCCCCCCACCTCTCTCACTAGGGCTAACCTGTCAGTCACTTTAAATTCCTCTCGTGCAAATAATTAATATGGGGTCCCTGATGTAGGAGAGTTCTAATTTGCAAGTGTTCTTCATGCTTGAAGTGGCTGCAGGCCCCAGAGCTTGTAGTACCAATTCCCCCCCCTGTCATCAGAGACAGGACGCTGGTTGAGTTACAGCGGTGGGGGGAGTAAAGAACCCTAACAGGCTAATAAACACTGATGATGCTGGCTGGGCTTGCAGGAACAATAATCATCTTCTCAACCTTGTTTACCTGCTGGGGTAGGGCAGCCAGGGGGGGAATGACTGATCAACTATGACAGCAAGTTCCCAGGTCCATGAGTGTTAGGAGGAAATACAGCATTTCCTACAAAATCAGGCCACTTCCCACGGTCACCCCCAGGCAGAGAGCCAGGACACAGGACTCTCAAAGGGTGCCAAACATAAACGCATGTAGTTAGAACTGAGTATCCCAATCAACCCTCTGCACTCAGGAAGTAAAGTCCTGAGGGGTGATGTAACATGTGTCCATATAAATGACAAGGTTCGTTACACATTTAACAGAAGAGGTGGACATATAAATAATTAATTAATTAATTAATTAATTGATCCTTGGATCAATTAAGTTTGGATGAGCGATTTTGCAAAAAGAAAGAAAAATGGAGAACAACACAACGACCACGTGGAAGGTTGGCATCAGATAAACAGACATGTGACGAGACACCACAGCCAGAGGGGCTCAGGAGCAGCCAGCTAAATGAAGAGCGTCCCTCAGCTCAGGGAGACTTACCTTCCCATCGTTGCAGGTGTATACTGTTCTGGGCGAGGGCGAGTAGCTGGAGCTGGTGTTGGCTTCTTCTCTGCATGACTCCTGGGCCTCAACAATAGGTTCAACCACTTCAGCCTTGATTGTCTGAGTGCCATTGTCATGCATAGGCTCTGGAGACACAAAGGAATCATTTAACATTATGGAGAAACACACACCGAATCTACTTCTGCCTGCACTTCAAGTTGATGTGAGGTCAAAGGCAATTTATCAGCTGCTGCTTTACGCAACAGAAGACGACACTAGAGACAGAACACAGTTCAATAACACAAAAACAGCCAGTTGCACTTTAATCCCTACAGTATCTAGAAGCATGTGGCCATGAGTGTTGTGCGCTTCACTGGAACAGTGCTCCCCTTTCTTGCCTCTGCTCAAGGCGCCTTGAGACAGGCGGATATTTTAGCCCAGTAACTAAGCTGGCTTGGTGGTTGGCCATGCTAAGCTCCAATGTAGCTGATGAGTTTTAATATCTGTCAGTGCACTCCATGCTCTGCCCCACAGTGCACCAGGGTGCTCTAATCTTTAGCCTGTCCATTAGACGGTCCCACCAGACAGTAGCCAGGCGCCTCTGTCCAGATCTACAGGGGGGGCTGAGGTCAACACCAGCATCTGGCAACGCTAGAGTTTGTCCATTGCTGCCCACTGCAATGACACCACTTTTAATCACACTTACGCCTGAGCCACCACGCCTACCTGAGCAGCGTGTGTGCGTCGCAGCAAAGCAAACTCAAAGTAGAAAGAGAGAACCGGTAACAGCAGTGCTGTGTGTGTGTGTGTGTGTGTGTGTGTGTGTGTGTGTGTGTGTGGACACCACACATGTGCAGCAGGTCACACACACAGGTAAAGGTGCCTTTCATTCTACTTCCTGTATTGCATTTGGTACTATAATCTCATTGCACCGCCTGCTTATATTCCACCACAAGCTGCACAAGGCGACAGATGTCTTTACATTGTTTTCTTCCCTTCTATCCTGAGTCTTGTTGGAGAGCTTGGGCTGGACAGGAACCATTGCTGGATATTAATACAGCGTATTTAAAACTGGGGTATACAATATCAACTCGTCATACCTTCAGGCTTATTGAAATGCAATAGCAAAATTGGTTTACTTGACTTTGGCTTCAGGGGAAGTTTCGAAAGCCAACATCTCTAAATATTCTGATCACGTCTCAATAATTCATTCAAAATAAATGCCTAAGCATCTTATTTGGCTTGACTGAACTCACAACCTTCTTCACTTTCAGGATGCTCACTCTGTCAACCTAAGAAGCAAAGCAAACTAATGCACCTGAACGCAAAGTTGTTCAATTTAAAACTTTATCTCAACTTCAGGAGAAAGACACTGAACTTTACCAGCAGTCCTAAACGCTCACGTACATGTGGACTAAAAAGAAAAGTTCTGGTACTGAACTATCCAAGGACAAACATGATTTTCCACTGTTGTTAGAAAAGGCATAGATCCTTTACAGGTGAGAGGGGGTTCAGTCCGTGCAGTGTGTGGACATACAGTAAACTCTAGGCTTATGTCCACACACTTCCTTACATCTGGCTGCACAGATGTTACTCGCTGACTAAAAGCTCTACTATAAGTATTTCTTCTCAATACCAACTGATGTGAATGTTGTAGACCTTTTCTTTAAATGTCTAGAGGTAAAAAGGTTCTATTTAACTTTGTGGTAAACACAGCAGTGGTTTGTATGTTGGTGTGCACGCTCCTGATCTCTCACCGCTGCCCAATCTCATGAGAAGTACGTCTTGCAGCCTCCTGTTGAAGTCCCTCAGTTCTTTGACTTCTGTCAGCAAGCTGCCATATTCCTTCAGCTTCTTGGCCTGCTGCACCAGCTGCCTGCGGGTTCTCTCCAGCTCCTGCTGCAGCCTCCTCATCTCCTCCTCCTGTTGCCTGTAGCTGTGAACCAGCTCCTCGTACAGAACGCGGGGAACCACTGCTGCAGCGACCCCAGACACACAATCCGTGTCCACTTCCAAATGCTGTTGTTGCAGCTGGTGATGATGTTGCGGATGCTCTGCCTCCATATCTTCATCTTCGTCGTCCGCATCCTCTCCCTCCTCAGCCAGCCGGTCCTCATCCAGGTCCTCTTCGCCCTCCATACAGGAGCTGGCTGCATTTCTCTCCAGGCGAGCCACTACTGCTGCCAGGCTCTTGGAGGAGTTGGAAAGGGGGCGCCCATGGTCCTGAGACAGGACCTGAAGAAAATAACAACTGTCAATTTAGGGAACAAATACGCCAGTGAAATTAAATTTGAGTACTAATAAATAGAAAGTTGATTATTTGAACACGATAAAAAACATGACGGGTGTTTGGAAGCGTGCCTGATAAACTATTTTACAAGATATTACGAATGTCTCTGCTGCATCAGACAAAGTGCACTTAATATGTGACACTTAGAAGGCACAGCAGATAGAAACATCACACTTCATTCTACAAATGACATGAATGAGTGCAAACAGTTTGTTTTGACTGCGTGGATCTCAATAGGAACCGGGAGAAGAGGAGTCACAGAGTTCTTTGATGAGCCGCTCAGAGGATTTGTCTGTGAAAGGGCAGCTGTCCAGAGTGCTGAATTTGTGTTAATCCAGCATATGGTAAAAATAGCGTGGGGGATTTTGGGTGTTAGCCAAGTTTATGGAAATGTGACATTGTATCATCAATAAATGTTTAAATATAATAATGTTGCTGTGTGACACATGCAGTCACACTTAGTGTCGATATTACCCTTTTCTTTAAATAATCTAAAGTATGTAGGGTCCTTACTGACACGACACATGATTGTCAATATAAATCATTTAAATGGGATACTTTGACACATTTATTAAATTAGTCTTTGCATCCACATGCATGGTGGATTTTAATGTGTTAATGTAAAAATAGTAAAGTTTAACTTCACTATCAAAGCATAAGCATCATTTGAGCATGATGAAGTCAGTGTGACTGAATGCCACATGTGACACTATAGGTGTAAACACACTTTGGTGAGGAAGATTACCCAATGCTGCTCATTTAAATGTACAAACTTCCAAAAATAACACAACTCCTGTCTAATCTAGGTGAGCCTACCTTTTTATGCCTCAGTGGCATTCTCTCCTCTCCAAAATTGTTCTCAATATGGTTTCCTGAATTCTTGATGGACATCTTGGGAATTTTCATCTTCTTTTGCATTATACTGTCTTCAAACTCATCTACTGTATCTGTGAAGTGCAGAAATAGAAGCAGGAAGAAACTCATGAAGTTCTTAAAAAGTTAAGATGGATTTTCATAAAACATAAAAAAAAAAAAAAGTACCTGCAGAATTATTTCATCCATTTGTCAAAACCGCGCAGAGGGCGTTTAGTCTCCATTCTGCGAGATTAAACTAACTTTAGTGTTCTTAAAATGTAAGCTTTGCAGAGGGCTGCGATAAGAATCACCCTGACTACACGGAGCTTTAACATAGTGTCAGTGTCGCTGTCAAGGTGTTAGTTAGATCGGACCGATCTTGCAGACCAGACAGCTCAGATTCAGGGATTAGTGATGCAGTTAGTGAAAGATCGAGCATAGACACCGAGCAAACATCACTGTGACAGGAGCTAACGTTAAGCAAATGATTGCACGTGCTCACTTCATCACATTGGCATGATGCGTCACGAGAACAGCCATGACGTTGACATGTTACGGACATGCTGCTGTATGTTGTCTACATTAATATCTGACTGCAGCACCGCATCCCCCTCTGTGGCACAACCCGACAGATAAGCCTGCTAACAAGCTAACCGCAACACACCAAAGCTTTCGTGCTAACGTCCTGTCTACATTTGCAAATCTGTACAAAACAGACAGTGTGTCCACCACGGAGTGTCACATGTGTTTACCATGTTGTGACGGCTCTGCGTCTGCACGCAGCTAACTAGCGCGTCAGTGCTAACATGCTAACGCGGAACGAATACACATCAAGCTAGCAAGCGTTAGCTACATGTTGTAAACAACCGTTGTGACTGGCTAACGTTGCATGCCACGTATTTAGCGAAACAAACAGTAATACTCTATCGAAACAACAAGAGATAACTCTTGGAAAAAGGACACATTGAGTGTACAAATATGTAAAGCATTGACGACAAGGTATGGCTACCTACCAAACTTATCTTAGCATATCTAACTAGCTTATCTAGCTAGCCACAGCCGAGGACGTTGTTGTGGCTATCGGTGTCAGACTCCAGCTGATCGCGTCTTGACAGATCGGACATACGGACTTGCTTTGACACCTTGACACGTTTCGCGCACACGAACGTTACTTGGTCAGACGGGAAGAAACAGCATTAAAAAGAGAAAAGCTGATGTGTTAAAGAGGGCAACTTACCTGCAAGGGCAAGGATCTGTGCTTCGCACGGCTGGCCTGCGCTGCCATTCTCTTCAGTTCTGTGAACCAGATACACCTTCTGATTATCAAAATCTGTTTTGTGCAGAGGTCTAAAATCTTCCACATTTGAAACGGGTAACGCGTAGCACATATCGTCTTCAAAGAACCTAACAAACGCATACATTATTTACTTCTCTTTGGTCCTGCACTTTGGATATGGTTGACAGTTTTTCCTCACAAAGTATTAAAAAAAAGATATACACATAGCGGGGTTGGGGATGGTGTCTGCGCTCGGCTACTCTTGCCTGGTCCACATCACCAGGGTAAATCATCAAGGCATAAGTAATAGACGTGACATTAACTTTGCTGTTTAAACAATACTTGTAATTAAAAACAAAAATCGTTTTTAAGTATGTTGATCTTTAATCTTGTTCTTTGCTAATTAAAAACCTCCTGTAATATTATAATTACACTACAAGTGCTATGGGTAAAAATGTGTTTATTACACAAATATAACAAACTTGCTTGTATCGACATCTCTTGCAGGGATTATTTCAGACGTAATGATTCATTACCTTTATTAATTCAGACTCCAATTACTTCTTACTTCTTGTACAGTGAGAACAGAGCGAGATGATTACCTGCCTGGTCAGATGGTCTGTGTGTGCGTTCATGTGTTTCCTGGTGTAGCATACACTTCTCATCTGCTTCTTGTTTCACAACACAAAGACTTAAGGCCAGCTGACAGAAATGAACTCTTTGTTATTGTAAGACAGCCAGGTGGTTATAAACACAGGATGGATTTCTCTCAGTTGTTTCTCTAATGGAGAGCACCACAGTCGATAAATGACACTAACAATTTCGTTCTGCTTCGGCTGCTGTAATTGAAAAGTAAGTCATGCAGAACTATATAGCGCCTTTTTTGTTTTTTCCTTCTCTGATATTTCGTTTCATAGTTTCAGACATTTAGTTAGTTATGATTAGGACTGTTTGAAATGCCAGTTTCCTCTATGATGTTTGCTCACTGTGCTGTGTGACCGCTTCCAGACTCTGTTAGATGTATACACGATCATTTAAAAACAAACAAACAAAGCCATCACAATAACTCTCCGAACATATTGCCAGTCATTCTTTTTTTATGTCAGTCATTGGAGCGGTGTTTTAGGCTGATTTCAATTCAAGTGAGTTGTTACGTGCTCTGCTTTTGATTCGTGAGACGCGCTCGCTTTCGCTTCTCTGTGAAGAAGCAGCGAGTTAAACCACAGTCAACATTCATATACGTTTACACAAGCTACATTTGGGAAAGGAATAAGAATAAGTGGTTTCATTGGAGTACATCGATGCACTGATACTTTGGCAGAGGTCCACAAACTATAGCAGGAATGAGAATGATGGACAAGAGATTTGAGAAGCTTCTCAACATGTCCAACAGAGGATTACTGCTAATCTAAGCTTCTGTTCAATGGCTCTCCTGTCCTCAAGGCTGGGCTCGTCAACATACGGCTGCTCACTTTCTGGAGCTTTCTGTCTTTGAAGTGTCTAAAGGGGAACACCACACGCTTTCAAAGGATCTCACTCCAGCAAGTTCAACCACAATCTAAACAACTTTCTCCTGAAGTTGGAGTTGATGTAGGCGCACCAAAGATGTGAGACTCAATATAAGTTGAGCTCCCCAAATGTATTTTAGTCTTTTCCAAAAATAAACCCTCTCAACTCCCAATAAAGTGGAACATTTCTTTTGTAAAGTAGCCTCAGTCCTTAATTTCTATTGAATTATTCCCTTTATTAGTCCCACAACGGGGACATTTACCTTGTTACAGCAAAAGAACAAGAAAGTAAAGTGGCGAGAACACAATTAAATAAAATACAATACAGTAAAAGTGGTATAAGTACAGAGTCGGTGATAAAAAGTGAATATTGCACAGCATCATGTGTTGCTAATAATAATTCCTATTCATGCCGTGTGATTTGAACATTTCCTCACCTTAGAATACTTTTAATTTCTGAACTAGTCTTTATAAAGTACTCTGTGAAAGCTATTGTCATGCACCACAAGTCTCACAACTTACCCCCATGTACTCCTTTTTTCTCGCACTGTAATTATTTCATGCTACGTTGCTCCACTGCACTGCTGAGCTCTCGTGTTCGGCTTCAACCAGCGGGTCACAGTGCTCCAATGAACACACCGTTATTCTGTACAAACGATATCTACTGCACGTCTGTGCGTCCTGGGAGAGGGATCCCTCCTCAGTGTCTCTACCTGAGTTTTATCCATTTTTAACCCCCGTTAATTGGATTTCTTTTTTGGGGAGGTTTTCCTCGTCCGCTGCGAGGATCTCACGACACCGAGGGTCGCGTGCTGTACAGATTGCAAAGACAGCCGAGGCAAATTTGTAATTTGTGAGCTGTATTAATACAATTTGTACAGTTATATATATATATATATATATATATATATATATATATATATATATATATATAATTGGTTATTGCAGCATCTATGTCAGGAGTTAAATACAATGTGGTATATTTTCTTGATTATCTAAACAAAATTTGCAATAGCTGCGACCTTGTACGTGCATGCATCCACGTGTTTATGCATTCACACGCACACAACCTCACAAACACTTGACCTCCAGGCCAAATTTCAGCCTCTTAGGGTGAAAGCTGTGGTCGGGAAACTTTAGTGGACCGACAGAGAGAGCTGCAGAGCTGCTGGTCACAGCTAAATATTATCAGTAATGCACTTTATACACTCATGCAATGAGGGGATAAAGTATATTATAGGTTTAGTAAAGACATCTACACACCCATGGTCCAGCCACACGTGCTTCTATCTAATTAGACTTCTTCGGGTGCGTACCGCTGTACTGCAGTGACACTGTGACCCTCCTACTGCAGTGGGTCCTCGGCCTTATTCACAGAAGACATCTGACATGTAACAGTAGAATTACATAAGACGATATACATGTCATTAGAGCGGCTGGTATATGTTCAATGCATCAAATCAGCTCCTTCAAGCGCACAACATCCACCCTGAGTTGGTATAAACAACAGAGATTCATTATAAGTCTAGATAATATTCAGCTCTGCTTTCTAAGGGCAGTTGATCAGGTAAAGACTGGAGTCAGGACAGAAGCCAGACATCATGTCCTGCCTATTAGCTTCACACTGCCAAGCTCATCTATCTTTATTGGTCATCCATTAGCCTGTATTAAAGGGAGACACGGGATAATAGCAGTAATGATGCTGATGATGGAATTAGACTGCGGGTACACACGTCATCATTTCAGTGTTGCGCCTGGAATCATAAAGAGTTCCCGCTGACGAACGGACAGATGGACGGGAGGATAGAATAAACGAGCCCTTTGAGTTCCCCATGTGTGTTAATATGTGCGAAATACAGTGAGAGACAGAGAACAAGATGAGGTCTTGCAATTTAGGTGAAAAATGTCTACGGTGCTTGGAGGTGTGTGTGTGTGTGTGTGTGTGTGTGCGTTAAGTTAACGGCACGTAGACAGTCACTCTGAAGGCAGCACCTGTGCCAGTCTGCGGGATGGACAGATGCTGGTACAGGTGTGTGTGTGATGATGGTTGGCAGGGGCGAGCTCCAGCCTGAGCAGCCGCAGCAGCACACAGACAACAACCCGACAGAAGAGACGGTGCCAGGCGTCAGACAGCCGGGATGGAGGGATCATTAAGGCAACTTTGTGGAAAGATGCTCTAATATCAGCGACGCACAGAGCAAAATGAAGATATGGGTGTCTGGTTCCTAGACGACGGATTCAGGCGAGCGTTAACGTCTTTTATGGGCGACGCGTCTCTGCGATCAATCACAACAGTTTACAGTCTGGGGTAAAAAAAAAACCTTTTCCTATTTTGGTTGGAGGCACGTCACCAGTCTTTCTCTTATTATGCCTCTTAATTAGCTCCGCATGAATTACTAATCAACCATGAAGAAGGCATTCACCAATTTAAAAAGTGATAGCCCATGAAATGAACAGCACAGTCTCATACAAGCACATCAGTTACTGATGCTGCGGGGCCTGGAAACAGACCTTTGACTGAAGGAGAGAGACGGACATGGAGCACACACACACACACACACACACACACACACAGCCTTATTATGAATAAATCCTTCATTAAGTATTTAGAGTGGTATCAGCGCTGGCCCTGCCTCCATGCTGTGTTTAGTCAGCGATCCACCCAGGAGACATTGATCTTCTTCATAAGGAACATAATGACCACCAGAGAAATGCTGATCATATTTCAGCAGCAGTCAATTCAGTTCATTAGGGCCGCTCTACCTCCAACTGTGGCCCTGTATTGATCTCGCCACTGTGACCAGACTGTTATTCTCCGCTAACTAGATAGGGAACCCAGAAAAACTGTAATTCATACAGTGGCAACAGCAAGTCGCACATCAGACGTAGAGGGAACAAACAAGGCAAAAAATATAAAGGACCAAATATTTCCCCAATCTGTGTGAGAGCAGCGTGGACCGTCTGTCTGTGTCCTTTTCTGCGTCGGCATCAAATGTCACACACGACACAAGAAATCCTAAAAGTATCAAGGCTGTCCCCGGGTTTCAGAGAGAATATATATATATTTTTATGCCTCTAATACCTTTTCCTCCGTCTCCTCTGCTCTAATCTCCACTTATCTGGCAGCCAGGTGAGCTGCCGCACATGGCTGGTGGGCAGGCTTTGGTCTGTGGAAATACAGCTCATCTTAATGGTATGTCTCCCCCTTTTCCTTCTCTTCCCTTTGCTTCTTTTACACTTTCCTCCAGGGTGGCTGTCAGACAGAGACGGAGGCAGCCAGAGAACTTCTCCCTGCTGCTGTCGCCGACAGCGGGGAGCCACTGGGATTGGACGAGCGACCACAGTCATGCAGAGGGGCAGCCGGGCTCACAGGTGCACAGCATCTGACAGATAATAGCAGATAAAACGCAGACCAACCAGCAGCTTGCTCCCCGCCAGGGGGATGGGAGACCCGTGGGGGGGGGGGGGGGGGGGGTGCGGGGGCATGTTGAGGGGCAAAGTGCTTTGACAACTAGCAGCCTTTACTTAACCACCGTCCAGCCAGACACAGACCCCCACCTGCAGCAACACACACACTAGTCAAGGACAAGCAAGGTCACAGATCTCCAAACCCTCCACAGAATCCTTCCTGCAGCTTACTGTACACTTGGGGGGGGGTTAAGATTGATTCAGAGCTTAATACAAAGTGTTGGTTCAGCTGCTGCGTCTGAGAAAGCACCTCAAAACCCAGCAGTCGTCGTATTCCTTGTTTTTTTATGCCATTACGCGCTGCTCTTTTATTACTCTTGTTTTAATTTCTGTTGAAAGAGCTGCGAGTCTCCAAAGCACAATAAAATCTGTTTATGCCACAGAGCTCCCCCCCCCCCCCCCCTTGTACCTTCATTCTATTTCATGTTTTTATTCATATCCAAATCTGTTTTTCATCTTAGCGAGCAAAATCTAAACGCAAATGCAAACACATTTTGTTATCTGTTTAAGCTAGAATAATGCTGACCCGAACCTGTTTAAATCTGTGGCGTCTCCTCTGCCGTCCACATGAAGGATGCCAGCTGATGGGACAACAGGAGACACAGAGTCTCTCTCTGTCACTGCCTGAGACACATTTAGTTCAGTGGAGGAAAACAGTCAGGATGGATCTGGTAATCAGGAGTTGTATGGCCTGAGACACACAGCCTGACTGTCCACAAAAAATGGACTGTTGCCATCTTGTTTTTTGGAGCCAGAAGTGACACAAGAGGTGCAACACCAAAATGTTGAAATTATATTTCACAGTGAAAGAGTTAAAGTTGTAAGACAAAAAAACGGAGCCTACAACACCTTGGTAGCGACCTGTCAATCACAGGTAGCCCCGGCCTAAAGCATACGCTGCTTTATTTCTTATTTCATAATTTACTAAATGAACATCGTGCTGTATTGAAGAAGACTTGAAACTACAGATTGGGAACATTAACTCATCAGGAAAGTGAGAAGTCGGGTCATTTTCTCATAGACTTCTATACATTCAGACATATTTCTGCAACCAGAGGAGTCGCCCCCTGCTGGCGATAAGAAAGAATGCAGGTTTAAAGCACTTGTGCTTCATTAATACCCACAAATCTATTATTTTCTTCTAGGGCGGACGACCACACTCTGCTTGGGACAAATATTTCTCAATCTAAAAAATCTGATATGACTTTTAAAATGTGCACAGCTGGAAACATTAGCACATTAGCACTGGACATTAACTGACTGTTGACTGTGGAAATCTGTATCATTCCTTAGTCTCCAATAGAGGTCAGTACAAAGTCACACACACACACACACACACACACACACACACACACACACACACACACACACACACACACACACACACACACACACACACACACACAGGACAGCAGGGTGGCGTAATAAATAGAACATTTCCTGAGTTTAGGACTCGGGACTGAAGCGTCTGCTGTGTCCAAGTTTCCTGGAGAACCACCAAGGCTGCAGTTCTGTAGCTGAACCTGACGGCTGATCCGCCAGTGGAAGCAGGGCAATTAAAATGTCTCTATGGAAATCAATAATGTATAATATTTGCATTTATACATGCATTCCTCTACATACACACATCTGTTGGGTGCTCCACACGTAGATCTGACATGATGCATGGACGTGGAAGAGTCTGTTAACGACCTTGACCATAGCGGCCAGTATGTCTTCGCGACGTACCTGCACAGAATATTATCACATGAACCATTTAGCAGAGTGGCAGGTTATCATATTAACAATTCATCTTGGCGCTAAAGATACTGTAATATTTAGCATTCTATCCTATAGGCTGCGAAGCAAAGAGGATGCAATAGGTTGTGAATAACAGTGGCTGTTTAGAGAGACGATGTCCTGTGCCACACACACACACACACACACACACACACACACACACACACACACACACACACACACACACACACACAGTGTCCAAAGACTCAATCCACCAGCCATAACACAGAGACAGAGTGGCATCAACCTCTATTATCTAGTCCCTATGCTGCTAACACAAAAGGCTCCCTGGAACAAAAATCCAATCAGTCCTCTCTAGGAGGATTTGCTCCACAGCAGTGCTCAGCAACACTGGTGGCTCTGCTGGTGACAAAGAAATAATCTCAGAGCCCACAGCCTGTTCACAGCCTGTTTACCGCCTTCGTCACATCGCCCTTTTAGAAAGAGGACAGACCGAGTCTACGCTCCTCTGTTGTCATTTACTGTCCTCTGAGTTTAGCTCTCTCTCTCTCTCTCTCTCTCTCTCTCTCTCTCTCTCTCTCTCTCGTTTTCTGCATGCAAAAACATGAAACACACGGTTAACTGTGTGTACAGTGCATGAAATTACGGTATATGCGACACAGAAAACATTTACTCTAAGCGTTAGTAATATAGGCTTGACAATAAAAGAACCTTCAGGCATACAGAGACCGGTTTTAATAATTGTTAAAGGACAAATACTTTCAAAATATAAACAATAGTGTGCCGCCCCTTCCTTCTGGATTCCTATCTCTCCCAGTCCTCTATTCTTCGTCTGCTAAATTATCCCACTTGTTCTCAATTCATTAGCATGCTGCTGCTTATTTAGCTACGCTGCTGAGAAGCCTTCAACAAAATCAACTGGAAAATACTGGATATGAAGCGGGCAGCGCTGCTCTCCCTCCCATCCTTCATCTCCTGCTTTCTTTGTTTTATGTGTGTTTTTTTAAACCACATCAGAAAAGAAGCATATTCCTGATAATAAAGAGCAGGGAGATAAAATATGCAAATTCACAGAGCAAGGATATAATTAGGGCATTAATAGGAAGTGTTGTTTTCACAGCTGCTCATTTACACAAAAGCCTGATAGGATTTGTCTTTTTTTTTTATAAATAATGTTCTCTTCTTCCCTCCCTTTACTCCCTCAAGGTGCAAAGTCTTGTGCTCCATTAAAACAAATCTCTGCAGCACTCAAGCCAGAAAGTCAGTCAACCAGGCAGCGATGGAGCCACCCAGAGATTTCTATCAGCTCAGGTATGTACCACAGGCCTGTGTAGCAAGCAGGAGGCTGCAGGAAGAATGTGCAGGAGTAGCTCACAGTAAGGACAGAGCGAGAGCTCCAAAAGCTTTCTGTTTGTTGTCTGCAGACAGTCTGCTGCCACTGGCTGTTTTATTCTCAACAATTAAAGGAGGCATGTTGCAGCGTAACCAAACGAAGAAGGAAATTGAGTTTAAACACTTTTCTCTCCTTCAAAAGGAGGGATAATTAACATTTCAGAGAAACACAGTGAGCATGGCTAAAGATTGGTGCACACACACACACACACACACACTCACACACACACACACACACACACACACACACACACACACACACACACACACACACACACACACAGAACTGCAGCTACTTTGTTGGCTGGATCTTTGTTGATGAACTCTAAGATGTGTGCGGTTTGAGAAAGACGGGAGTCAATGAGGATGAAATGAGAGCTTAATGAATTAGCGTAGGTTTGAGCGCGACTCAAAGACGGGATGGGACCGGCAGATAGAGAGCAGATCGGCGGATGAAAGTCCGTACAGTTATATAAAAAAAGAAACGAGGAGTTAACGTTCTGACAAAGTCAAATAGTGATCGTGCCGCCACAAAGAGTTGAGATATTCTCTCTTTTCGGGAGGGAAACTCTCACTTATGTGACAGAACTCCAAAAATTCATCATATTCAAAACAACAGCACAACAAAGACATAAACACATGATATATATCTCGTTTGGATGGCTGCCCAGAGACTTTCATCTGAAGAAATGGAAGCTATTAAATGGCGGAGAGAGAAGGCCGGGCTGGTGCGTCGTGTAAATGAGATGACCTCACGTTCACACTGCAGAGTAATTCCCACGTTCTCTGACACGTGTGATGCACGTCCTGGTGGCTCATGGGAGTCTCAAACTTCCTGCACGTTTTACTTCAGTTTGTGAGCTCGCCTTGTTTTAGATCAGAATAAGTTTGGTAGGCAGACAACACGCTTGTTGCTGATGGCTGAGCTTTCTGCAATAACAGCCAAACCAATTTCCACGGCTCCCTATTTTCCTAATGCTGTGTTTGTTTTATTAACTGTTGCAGCTCCTGGCAATTTGAGCAAAGCCCGAGTGCATCCTGGTTCTTTCACCTGCTGTGGTGAAACAGATCTGAGATTTTCATTTAGCTATTTAAGCATATTTAAAGAAGATAAAGTAGTACTTTAACCTCCAGATCACGGCTGTTTATCTGGATTTGTAGCCGGTAAACACATTTTGTGCTCAGTGAGGGATTTCTGCAGATTCGTTCAAATTAATTAGACTTCTTTTATCACTGATAATTAGGTGTATCAGCTCCTGTGGCGTGTAAAATAAATGCACGTTTGATAAAGCAAATTACTGCACCAACCTCCACCGAAAATGAACTTGCATTTCCGGCTGTGCTGCTGCTTCGTACTTTGATGGCAGGAAGTGATGTTGTAAAAGATGTGCACGCAGCCATTTCTCCAAAATATGCATTTAAATCTGACTTCGGCAACATGAGCTGCTGCTTTCCCTGTTTCCGTGTTTGTTTTCTTTTCTTTCTCAACATATGCCCTGCTCAGGGAGTTTCCATGGAAACAATAAGGCTGGTTGTGACCATCAGCTCTTTACTTAATAACTGCGTTCCTATGATGCGTATACTCATGCCACTCATTACATTTCCATACTATAACTATGTAGCATCAAAGAGTCAGACGCAGCACTGTGAGTGTGAGCAGCTGGCTGTGCACAATGTGACCTCTGACCTCAACGGTGGTTCTGTCTAGAGAGAGCGAAGCAGGAAGCACAAAAGAATATCTGTAGAAAGAGAGAGAGAGGCGCTAATAAAGAGCATTCTGCACAGAAACAGCAGGGAAATGGAGACACAAAGAGAGAAGTGATCGAGTGAAGGAGGAGAAAAGTGAGAGGAGAGATCTGAGAACTGCCTATTATCTCCACACTGCTTCATTGCTTTAGACACACACACACACACACACACACACACACACACACACGCACACACCCATCCTCTCAAATCTGCCCAGATCTCATGAATATAATTGACCTTTTTTCCCCACTGTAATACTGAGAGCGTATAAAGGGAGGAAGGAGAAACTAAAGAAACTAAACAGAGGCAAGCAGAGTTAATTTAGAACAACACATTATTGAGTGCTGACTGCAGATATGGAAAAGGACAATCTAATCGATAAACCAAAGGAATGACAATGGCCTCTCGAATCAATGTCTACACCCCATTTTCTCACTGTGGGAAGACAAAGCCTCCCATGCAGGTGTTTTTGTTGTTTTGTTTTGTGCTGCCTGCACCTGTGTGTGTGTGTGTGTGTGTGTGTGTGTGTGTGTGTGTGTGTGTGTGTGTGTAGTGTGTGTGTGTGTACGTGGCTGCTGCTGCTGCTGCTGTGGTGGAACAGTTGCCAGGACTAATCATTATTTAGTTGTGACGGGGCTGGAAAGGTCAGCAGTCTGAAATGTCAGGCTGTGTTCAACAGGAGCCAGATGCAGCCGTGCGCTGCTCAAGTGTCCAATTAAAGAAGGCCGAGTGAGGTTTGAGTGGGTCCGTGTGTGGGAGTGACTGTGCCAAATGTGAAAAGACAGACTAAAGGGATATAGCGTGTGTGTTTTTTGTTCTTCGCCGCGTGTGTGTATATCAGAGCTATATGTGGAAAATACTCAATTACATTTGTATGAACACATGTGGAAGTGTGAGTCATTCTTCAGAGGAGCTAATGAAGGCCATCAGAGGCGGGGGCCAAGAGAGCAGCAGGAGCAGAATCTTTATCAAATCTCTTTCCCCCCTCACACACACAGCACGTTGTAAAGACACTTGAGCCTATTAGTTTGTCCACACCCTGCGATTCCTCCTGCTGAAGAGGAGACGGAGAGAGGTGACTGGAGGATGGAGGAAGGAGGGAATAAAAGAACACAAAGAGGGCAGAAACAAAGGCACCGTGATCATATAAGATCGCTAATAAATAAGAGAGGATAACGAGAGGCGCTAAGTCAAACGAACGGAGGAAGAAGGGAGAGGATGACAAGGAGAAAGGGAGCGGAAAACTCCTTTAATCTGCAGGGAGAAGGAGAAGGTGTCCCGCCTGTGTTTCCCTATCGGAGTCATTCATCTGCAAGCTTCACCTGCTCTTCATACAGCCATCATAATAACCTTCAGCGTGTTCAGCGTGTGTGTGTGTGTGTGTGTGCCAGCTCACCTACTGTGAATAGTAATAAGCAGCCGATAAAATATGTCCGCCGAGTTAAGAATATAATAGACTTCCCTTCAAGGCCATACGTAACAACAGCCTGAATAATGACCTGCAATAATTTACACAGCACACTGAGCTGCACACCGGTCAGAGGAAGAAACCTTTCAGGGAGAAATAATTGAAAGCTATTTCAGTGGATGTAGATCCCCTCCCTGAGACCGGACCCCGGAGGAGAGCAGCTCCACTGGAATATAATGTAAGATCATCCAAAGAGAAGCAGGAAGTTACATTTCAAACTGTATTAAGATTCATTCTCATGTAATCTGTTTCATAATATAAGAACAGGTTATTAACTTATTAGACAAGCTGTGCATTTGGAGATATTATAATATTTATTGATCAAAAGGCCATAAATAACTATTATATACCCAATATTCCCTGTCAGTAGTAATGACACAAAGTAAGTGAAGTATAAACACATTCTTTGTAATATATTTTGTATTTTGAATATAATAAATACAATTATGAAAGAATATTAATATGTGTTTAAAGAACCCATTGATGATGTACGTCTAAATGTTCAGCGTTTCATTGGCTACACGATACGCCAGTCACCAGGAGACTCTGCTGCTGCTGGCTCCGTCTGTAAACAAGAGAAGAGGGCTGGCACCTCCTTATGAAGGTGACACTCATTGGCTCTTGATGGCTGTAGATAACGCATGGAAGCTCCGATTGGCTCAAATGAAGTGTCAATCCAAAGGTCAGAGTTCGGCATCCGTCTTAGAAGCGTCTAAAGAGCGCTGAACGCGAGATATATTTTCTATATTTACTATTCTTCATCTGTGAAAAAGAAAACAACAAAAGAAGAGCGAGCTCCAAACGAAGGCGAGAGTCGGGGCTTACAGGAGGACGCACCCTGCAGTCGTCCTGGAAATCATTAACTACCATTTAAATGATGTGTGTGGATATGAAACAGAGCAGGATTCCAAAACTCAGTGGCCGATTTGATTCCACAGACGTTGATTCGGTGGATAACTTGTAATACACTCACCAAAGTTTCCCTTCAGTGTCCAGTTTCAGTGTCAGAAGCAAAGAGAATTCACTCAAACAGCTCTGGAGTGATGTCAGGAGAAGTGCTAGACAAGAGTCCGTTCTGACTAAATCACATATGACAGCCCATCTGGAGTTTACCAACCTGGGAGCGTCAGGAACAATACCTTCTGCTCTATTGAGACAAACAACAAGTAAACCAGGGAGCAGAGAAGTGTCCTGAATACGATCAGATGTCCACGTCTGTGAAACGGACACGTTTAGAAGGTCACATTTCCACCATCAAAGCCCCCAAAATACATCCTTGTAACACTTGTTCTTTGTGACGGTTCTTTCCTTTGAGTTGTTGTATAAACGCGTATTTGTTAGCGTCTCATTCTGTTTAATAATCTAACATTTTTCTCTCACCTCTGTGCAACCCTGAAGGCCGGGGGGAGTCTTACCTCTGCACGGGGGCTCGGCAGCAGCTGCAACACAAACCTGCTGAATGAAGCCGCTCTCATAAGCATTGTTCTAATCTAAGCATATTAGATCATGCAGATACTTTAGACATAAGGGTCTCTGTACACTCCTCGCCGTCCCCCATCTGTTTCTCCTTCCCAGTTTTCTTTTCCAATTTCTCCTCTCTTTCCATCTCAGCGGATCCCCTCGCTCTCGCAGCTGCCTGATTTCTAACTTTGTGACGTGTTGCCACATCCAGTCAAAGCACCGTGCGCAGGTCTGACCACATAAACGACACACGCAGACGAGATGAAGTCGTCTAACAAAGCAGTACACGCACGACGTACGCGTATAAAGATAAAACACTATACTGGGGTTTTTAACTGAAAGGCTCATATGTGCAACTGCATGTCAAATGTTTCCTTTCACACACACACACACACACACACACACACACACACACACACACACACACACACACACACACACACACACACACACACACACACACACACTGAGGAAACTGTAATACAAATGTGTATTACGGATGCTGCTTCAGTGGTGCATGATTGTTTCACGCAGGAAGGATCACATTTTGTAAATGGAAACATTTTAGCAGAGCACATAAAGAAATCTGTTGAGTTTTTTGTAAATATTGTTTACACCTGTCTTGCACCTGTCTGTCAATACATGATAGGGAATTGTTTCAATAGTGCACACGAGAGACTTATAAATGTGTATTCATGTCACTTTAAGTGAGTGTTTCTGGAGAGCTTGCCTCGTTGTGTTCATGAAAGTATTTCAGATGTTATATCGGAGGAGCATTCTGTGTGTGTGTGTGTGTGTGTGTGTGTGTGTGTGTGTGTGTGTGTGTGAAAGCATCTTGTAAACACAAAGCAAGTCAACTGTGTTAATACAAAGCATCCCATTGATCAACCTTTAAGCCCATACAAACTAACAAAGAAAGAAAAGGAGGCGCACACCTATAGACACACACACATACATAAACTCCTCCCACACCTGCGCTGCAACCCTGACATCGAGATGTTACCTGGAGGAGCATGTGTGTAATGTCTGATTGAGCCCACGTGGGAATGGAACCGCACTTATTCAGTCTGCAAACAGGTGTCACACAAAGACTGGCACATAATACGATTATAAAGAGACATAATCCAATCAGAGCAACACAAACACATTCACTGGTTTGGATGTCTTCATCAACATGCTTTAATAAGCAGTGATGTTAGCACACATGTAATCCACCCCAGGAGAAGAGCTGAGTATCTTTATAAGAAGTGTTGTTAGACTTGCTGTTAGATTGTTATCTGACCTGTTGACTAATCTCTCAATAATCCGGAAATTAATACAAAATCTTCCCACATGCACATGGAGCATACGCTTGGACATGTTTGCACAAAGTTATCTGCGCTATTCCCTCCCTGTGCAGTCGTGTGTGTGTGTGTGTGTGTGTGTGTGTGTGTGTGTGTGTGTGTGTAGGAGAGCAGCTTGTAACCCTTTTAGCATCTAGGTACTGGGTGTCTAATCCATACCGTGCAACATGAAATACATGGACACTGATGCATCACGGAGCAGCTTTACATCAGTGGTGTTGAGGTACAGAGGTGGACTGTGATGTGAAGTCATAAGATCTCAGGGACTCACCAGTGTTGGTTATAGTCAACAGGTCCAGGCGCCGTTGTTGCTGGAAGAGAAAAGAGAAGGAAAGTTACACGAATGTCATGAAATGAGGCTGTTAATCATTCTCACATATGATATGTGGCTTTAGTTTGCTCAGTAGTGCTGTAGCTGTAGCTTGAAATCTTTTCTAGAAGTTCATTTCTTTGTCATTTGGAGATGTACGGTGCTGTGACTCGTATCGTTTAGCAATTATATATTCCATACATAGTTTGAGATACTTCTTCCAAATAAAACTGAACTTCTGTTAAAGTCTCGCTGTAGTCCAATGAGAAGAATTCAGGAGCTTGCACAACTATACTTTCAAAGTGCTTTCCCCGACACTCTGCGTTAGCGTGTGCGCATGTGCACGTGTGACCTTATGGAGTGTGTTGGGAAGAGTGTGCAATTTTACACTTGATGTCTCCAGCAGCCGAGAAGGAGTCTAGAGGAGGCGCTAGCTGGATGCCCCTCTCTTTAACCTGCGTGCTCCCACACACCCACACACACACACACACACACACACTTACAAGACACACACACACTTGACGGTTGAGCACTGTAGTAATCAACACCTAAGCCTTCCTCATCTACCAGTCCCTCAGGAAAGAAGATCTTCACATCCTAGGAAAGGATGAAGGGTCTGTGTGTGTGTGTGTGTGTGTGTGTGTGTGTGTGTGTGTGTGTGTGTGTGTGTGTGTGTGTGTGTGTGTGAGAGACGCACAGTATGGGTAGGTCACAGTCAAAGCCAGCTTTTAGGAGCAGACTTCATTAATATTCAAGCACCCTGCTAACCAGTTGCTGAGAGGGATAAGCAAAGAGACTCTCACTCAGAGTCCTTCTTCGCTCACACACAGTGCTGCCTGGAGGGGGACGCTCCGATAGGCTACTAAACACTTCTTTTAGTATTTAGCAGATGTTCTAACTCAGAGTGACTTATAATATACAATATGAGTGGAAAGGGGTCCACTGGGTGCAACGCTGGAATAACTTCACATATAATTCAGCAGCAGTGTAAAAGTAAAGAAGGCTCGTACTGAAACAATAATCTTAGAGGTAAGAAGGAACATATCTTAGGTTATAGGTTATGTTAGTGTGTTGTCAGCTGAATTTGAGTTCCTCCTGCATATGAAGTTGTAATATATATATATATATAGTGCAAAACATAAAATGTTATTATTACGTATATAATGTAAATGTAATTATTCCATTTTATATTATGCACTTTATTTTTTTTAAATAAAATACCCTGCAGACTAATATTACACAACGTTTTATTCTTTCTGTGCGGCCCGATACCCAATGATCCATTATTACTAATTATATTAATTACACCTGATTTAACAGCAACAAAAAATAAATGATTGACATGTTAATGCATGTACAATCATTCTTTATGTGTAATTTTAGTATAATAAATGCATTAAAACATCTTGAATACAGACTGTAACGTGAGCAAAGAATACAAATAAAAGCTGACACAGACTGAATGCAGTTAAGTATTGCAAGATTGCATGATGAGAAAGATGCGGTGGCCATAAGACATAACGCAGAGAGGCTGGTGTGTGAGGCCTTCTGGAGAGTCTAAAGGGCTAATGATGCTTCTGCTGTGAGCGAGGGAAGGTCAATCCAGCGTGAGGGGAGCCAGGAAGGAAATGAGATGCTTCCTTAGCAGGAAGATGCTCCAGTGAGTAAAAGATGTACAGCAGCACAGTATGAGCTGTAAGGTTACCTGTACAGATAAGGCCTGGAAGTGCATTGTGTGCGGTGGAGGAGGTGTGGATGATGAGGCGGGTGACCATGTCAGCAGTAGAGGTCACTGTGACAACATGAGACACCGAGCAACAAGAGAGCAAGCTGAGTTCATGCAGTCAACACACACACACACACACACACACACACACACACACACACACACACACACACACACACACACACACACTCACACTCTGCTACCACCTGTGGAGACCGCTGACTCTCTACAGTCAGTCAGATATGGAGCCGCAGCAGGAATCAATAACATCAGAGGAACATTTACACCTCTAGTTCTTCTCACGGCTGCTGTGATGCAGCCTTGTTTGGAACAACAACACTTGGCCACTATCACTTCTACTACAGCAGAAAATACTACAGCACATATGTTTGTTTACAGTACACATCAGTGCATGTGCATTCACAGTTCTTCAGCAGATCCTGCTCTGCCTGCACAACAGCAACAGCTAATACATAGAAAACTTCTTTTTAAACCTTTTTTTTTTATGTTTTCATGTCTTGTCTCTTGTGAAGGATACTTTACACTACATAGGTAAATACATAAGGTAAGTACATACTAAATATCAGTAAATAATATATATATATATATATATATATATATATATATATATATATATATATATGAAGGATATATAAAATGGAAGAGGTTGATTAAATGATCCCTTGGATTGTGCAGCACCCTCTACTGGCTCTGCAGTAGGGTGACTACTAAAGCATCATCTGAACATTATTTATATGTATGAATGGCCGCATAATAAAAGACACACACACACACACACACACACACACACACACACACACACACACACACGTGCACACACACACACACACACACACACACACACACACGTGCACACAACATGCCGAGGAACTTCTAAACCTGATGGCATTTTCAAATCTATTTCCAAAATCCTTACAATTCATATTTATATACACACACACACACACACACACACACACACACACACACACACACACACACACACTGATGCGTGTGCACAATATGTAACCAGCAGATGAAAAGCGTGAGCACCGATCAGCCTGCCAGTACTAACACACAGATAATGAATCTCTGGGAGAGAATCACAACACACTACCACTGCTCTCTCTTCCTGCTGCTTTTGTTAGTCCTTAACATGGATAAGGTGCTTAGTGTTCCTTAGGAGGGAGACACACACACACACACACACACACACACACACACGCACACACACACACACACACACACACACACACACACACACACACACACACACACACACAAAGAGAGAGGGGGGGGGAAATGTAATTCTTTCGGTAATTCTGACACCGAAAGAATTACATTAGCAAAAGCATTTCAAGGCAGAAAATAGGATTGAATTAATCTTTATCAAACACAGCCAAGAGCTGAGGGATCACCCCCCCAGTTGAGCCTCTGAGCGTCTGGCCTCTGTCGTCTCACCATGATGACGAAACACACACTGTAAAAGATTGAACCAACAACACAAGTATTTATTATTGACACAGTGTCAGTATCTGTTGGTATTTGAATGCCACACACTAATACTTGTTTTCATGGCTGAAAGCTTAGCAGGTACTAATTGGATTGACCCGATGCGGTAGGCCACACTTGTATAGAATTCCGAGAAGGTTAAATCATTATTTCTTAAAACCTGTCTGGCTCAGGTACACAGATGTTTACCGCAGGTGAGTTTAGACTGGAACCTGCCAGTTGAAGTGTTATTAGGTCAGAAAACAAGGAAGCAGTTGGGAGCCAGAGGTGACGGACACTCCAGCTGTCACGGTCGTCTAGCCAGCCAGCCAGCGTGGACTCTGGGGCCTCTGTGGCCGGCAGCACAGTAAACAATAATGAAACAGACCAAAGGCACCAAATAACTGCAACGTTATATGAGAACATAATTTAGTTTTATTCTTCTGCGCATGTAACCGGGCCGAGAAGCCTGCTTCTATTCTTGGAGGTTTTACGAGTGCAGATCTTAATAAAGTTCGATCTTTTCCTCCATAAGTGGATTTTTTGCAAAGACTTCAAACCTAAAAGACAAAAAGACAAACTGCTCAGTTTCTACATTAATGTCTTTATCAGATTATCTTGTTATTCGTTTCTTTGAGTCTTGAATATTATTAAAATGAACATCTAACTTCTAGACTTCTAACATGAGTCTGACGACCCCCCCCCCCCCCCTATAGAAATCTATAATGTTCTAATCAGTATTAATATGTTCATTAGCAGAACCAATCAGCAGAGAGCAAACTGTGCCACCATCCTAATCTGGGTGGGGAGGGGAGAAGAAGGAGTGGGGGTCAAATAGAGTGACAGCAATGGAAAAGCCATTAATGTACTAAAGCCCTACTTTATGACTAAATTAAATATTCATGCACAATCTACCCAAAACCCATTTGCCAACATTTTCTCCAGAATTTACTTTTCATATTTGCTGATTGTTATCGCAGAGAAAAGAGAGCGTGAGGAGGAAGAAGAGGCAGAGGAGCCGTCGGGGAGGGGAGGGCGGAGCGACTCAAATCCCAGCCATCATTTTGTAGCTCATTTCAAATTAATTTAAAGCCAATATGGCGAAATTACACAGCCACCATCCAACCAGGCGCACAGGTTTCATTTGTTATAAGAAGTAATTTGATTAGCTGGGTCGGGACGGGTTATTTCGCGTCAATACAATATATTATCATTAATATGATTAATATATTATAATTTACAAAATGAACATCATGCCGTGTAGAAGAAGACTTCAAACTAGAGAGACATCAACGCATTAGGAAAATATTTACTGAGGTAATAAATACAGTGAGATTTTCTCATAGACTTCTATATATTTCAACTACTTTTTTGCAACCGCTGGAGTCGCCCCCTGCTGGTTATTAGAGATAATGCAGGTTTAAGGCTCTTCCCTTTTCAGCCCGAGAGGTTGCCGCTTGGTAAGTCCAATGTTTACCCTTCTTTCAGCACCGTTTTACTCTCCACCTGCTCCTGAGGGTCTTTAGCTTCTAAATGCTCCACTATGTGCACCTGCTAACTGTGTCTGCTGCGTGGTGCCGGGCGGGAAGTGAACAGAAGGTTTTAGAGCTTTATTTTTGCTAAACACAGCTGCCTGCAACAGACACTGTGAGAGCAGTGAGAGTTGAAAACCCGAAATCCAGAAAGCCAACGAGCTGAAAGAAGCTCCGCAGAGTCGGGCGGTGTTTCTCTCTGTGGGTTCTTCACTACATGCGACCCCCTTTCACTTACACGTTGTCATGGGCACCGTTTTTAATATGAAACAAAGTGATTACGGCTTATTTAAGGAATAAACATTGCTTAATACGAGCGTGTTGGTTTACTGGCAGCTTGTCTAAATGCAGCGTTGACATTTCTTATTGCTGTGTGCTGTGATCCTGCTTTCACCCTCCTGCTCACTTGATGAGGTCACAAACAGGAAACAAGCATCTGCATCCAGTCCCACTGCTGTCTCCTGTGAACCATAAACACACTCACACACTCACACACACCAACACCCCCCCTATCATATATCCAGGGTCAGGGCAAGGGGTCGATGCTTGATGGGGTTATGAGTGAGAGAATCGTTGTCAACAGCCTGACTCATCTTCCATCTTCCTCCGGTCCTCTCGTCTCGGCTCTCTACCTCATCTGGCACCTAATCTGAGTCACTACTTTCACACAGCTAAAAACCCCACTACACACACGCACGCACGCACACACACAATGTCTGGACTGATCTGTAGCCCTGTGTGTGTGACTAACTGCATCTTAGTCATCGTCCCTTGGTAACACGGAGGGGAGGTGAGGTAAGAATGAGCTAATGCTAAAAGCTTTTTAGGTTATGTTTGGGTGTGGCTGTCTAGCCCACTGAGATCAAGTACATCATAATGTCAGAGGAGTACAGGTGTTCAGGATGTAAGGCTTCTGAAAATCACAAAATGTAATAGTACAATTGTCTTTCATTGACATATTTATATAACAGATATTAGACCTATGGATACTTGTTAGACGTAGCTCATGAAGATTCATCAGAAGACTCAAGAAGCAGTGAAAACCACCATTCTGTAGAAATATGGCGACATGTCAGAAGAAATGTGATCGTGTCTCCACTTGCATGACATTGTCAGGTAATGTGTGCTGAGAGGAGGAGAGAGAGGATCGGAGCAGAGGGGATGGAGAGCAGGGCTTTGTTGCGTGACCAAGAGCCCTTGGTTAAAAATACAACAAACCAAATAAAAGATTTATTCCTTGTGAGAGCGCAGAGCAGCTTCCTCTTGAGCGAAGGGAGAGGACAGCCACAGCCACCTGCACCGGGCACACGGTGCTCCCTGCTGCTGCCGTTATTGCTGTCCCCCCAACACTGCAGTGATCTGATAATGTGCACGACAGCATGTACAGATAATACACGTCGCTGATGCTGACACATGATTATGCAAGAATGCAGTTAAACTCATACACACGCTGCATGTATATGGTCACACACACACACACACACACCAAGTCATTTCCTGCCATGCTACCACCTTTTCTCATCGCAGTTAAAAAACATGATTCAATTCCATCTTGATTTCATTAAATATTAATGAAAACAATTGAAAGAGCAGCTAAGCTGGCTGTAGAGGACCTTTGTGTCATAAGCAGGTCGCCTGCTCTTTGAACACGGACCCCAACTTGTGTCTTTTCTAATACTCAAACTTTCACTTTGAAGGCAATAACTTGTCCTTAGCTCATAGTCTGAGTCTATAGGCTGACCTCTGGCCTCACTAAAGCGGTTATGGTATCATTCTTTGACTGAGTGTGCAAGTTTGACAAGTGCATTGGACCTTGAGAAGATCACTGTCTCGGACCAAACTCCACCGAGGGCTGAGTAAACGCCGCGGGGGGAGGGAGGCGAGCCGCGATGGGAGTTAAGCTAACCTAGCGAAGACCTAAGGCTATTCAACTACCCAGCCTACTCCTGTGGGATATCTGGACGCAGTAACACAAGATGGATGAAATACGACTCAGGCTAACCCAGCAACATCGGAGACATCTTTGCAGAGACCGGACTCTAAAGGGGCATCCAGCTGTTGCACTTGACGGGCGGACGGCAGGACAGAGAGCAGGACTGCGACTCTGTGTTTCCATCAATGATGCTAGTTTTTCATGTTTATCTTGTGTAGCATAAATGGGCGAGGCCACAACTGCCTTTTGTCGTGCAACCCTGTGTTACAGAAGGACAGGAATAGATCCTTGAATTCTGGAAAACGAGAATTACCATATATGAAAGTCTGTGTTGAGAACCAGGTTTACTACGAGGGTGAGGTGTTTTCCAACAAGCCCCTAGGTTACCCCAGATCTGAAGATCCTGCTGTGTGACTCAGGGCTTTCATGTCGGGAGACAATGAAGAACAACAGAAGAGACAGAAGGAGCAGAGGAGGAAGATCAAGCTGATCACGGTATACAGTAACACAGAAGAGCAAGGACTACAGGAGTCAGACTGCAGTAGAATAACTTGAGGGAGGTTTGGGGATCAGATGCCTACGTGTCTCTGAGAATGATCATACTGAGCCTGGCTGGCCTCTGTGGACCATGTGGACACGGGGGAGTTTCCCATCAGCTACAGTACCAGGTCTGTCTCCAGAAGACTGCCCATGTCTCCTTCGTCTAAATTCAAGCAACAATTAGAGGGTAGGTTTGTGGATTTGGCACAACACATTAACTGCAACTGTCCAACTGTTAGTATACCGCAGAGTTCTGGTTTTATCATCTACTCTGCACCTACCTCTGCAGAGAGGCACACACACACACACACACACACACACACACACACACACACACACACACACACACACACACACGCATACACAAATGGGTAACCTTAGAGCCCCTGCTGAGCCCAGAGTCTCCTCTGTGACCTGCCAAAGAATCGATGTCAGCGTCTTGACACTGGGGACCAATCAATGACTTGAGGACACCGATGGCATACTTGATACTTCAACACACAATTCCACTCATGCACACGCCCAGAAAAGGACTCTGTTCTATCGTCATTTCCCCATTGGGCTGTAATTGACCCCTGCCTGATGGAGTGCAGGTGTAGCGACCTGGTATTTACCAGCAAACGCTGAATCGATGCCCTCCCAGTGGCAGACTCACAGTCAGGACAGGCCCGCAGCACGACTGAGCAGAGATCACGGCCTGGCTGTCTCAACATTACAGATGAAGCGCATTACGCATTTAAAACACATCATACTCACCAGATTGGTTTTCTGGACGACATTACGTTTTAAAATGTGCAAAAACATTGTATTTTCTTTGGGATTGTTGTCTGCTGTAATTTTATATGTGAAACAAAGTGATTCATGTGAAATGATGTCTCATCATCGGTCGTGTGGAGCACATGGTTGCTCTCAGATCACAGTACAACTAAAGCCCCGGAATCCTTTATCAACAAGTTTCCATTCTATTCTATTCTGCTGTGTGTTCAAACTTTTTATCTTTGAGAAACACTCCAATGCCAGTAATATAGTGGAACATCCACCTTGGTTTTAAAGTCTTATATTTCCATCACTTTCTGTTCAGGGTCTTCAATCAACTGTGAAAGATGAAAAATGGAACTGGGTTAGGGTTCTTTCATATGTTGACTCCTTTGATTGTTGTCAACAAACCTTTAAAGTTGTGCGACTGAAACTGAAACTTGCGCTCCTGCACAACAGTGAGTATTGACTTGCCGATCGCCCTGTCTTCACACCGACCCTATTGGAGTATCAATAGACAAGATGTAAGGTTGAAAAGTTCACCCATCTCTCCTCGGGACCTAATTGGAGCTGAAGGTCAGGAGACGTGTAAGTTCCTATTGGTTTATTGCCTTTATGGATCCAACAAGAGTGGTGAATGTGTATTTGTGCAAGCCCTGGAACAACTCTCCTCTCTTGTATCTTGCTGCCTTTTTCCATTTCAGAACCTGTTATTTTTATTTATTTTACGATATCCCCCAAAACAAATTCAAATATCTGTTATCTTCAAGTAACCAGACAGTGAGAGACATATTAGAAAATAAATGAAACAGAATGTTGTGTGACTAAAGCGTTTTCTCCAGCAGAACTTTTCCATTTAGCCGAGTTCAATCAGGTATCGGAACGAAGTGCTGAATAGTTCTTTAGAGACTGAATCAGGCTGGACTGCTGTGTTACTGGTAATTAAGCGGGACAATAATTAGCTGCTGGTGGAGGAGAGAGAGGGAGGGGAGGGAGAGTTTGAGGGAGATGCACTGAAACACAAAAGCAGCACACAAACAATTAAACTGCAAGATGTGAGAGATGTGTGTGTCTCTTCTCCATGTCACAACAGCCAACACCCTCTCCAGATGTTGACGTGTGGACCAGATGGATGCACTGTTTGGTGTCAGATAGCTTCTAATCACGGCTTATAGAAGGGGAGTGGAACTGAGAAAAACAGGAAGATGATAAGCAGGGGGGGACATACTGGCATATGAAATGACAAAATGAAAAGAAGATGGGGCAGGACAATGTTCAAAGGACAAAGTCACAAGAGGAAAATGTAGCACTGAGTGTGTCAGGAAGTTATGCTGTACAGTCTCCCTCCCTCCTCTCTGTCTCTCAAGGGTCAGCTGGCTGCCAATGTCTTGTGACTTGGAACCTAAAAATCAATTTAACATTGGAGCTAAACAAAGCTGCATTGACCATCACATGCACCTGGCTTACGGCCAGTTCCATTAGCTGTGTGAGTGTGTGTGAACCGGGCCGGTCAAGAGGTTGAGTAGTGCTGTTGTGGAGCGTGTCTGGTCTACTTCTGTATAACCCGTCTGTGGCGGAATACAGCAAGACAGGGACAGCAGCCAGAATGATATCTAATACGTGGCATTGCCTTTCTGCTGATTGCTGGGAATCTTGAGCTCTGTGTGTTTCCCACGGCGACCAAACAACCGAGCTATCGGTTTCATTCGGACAAGAAAAAGCAGGCAAGCAGGACGACAGAATGAAGACGAGTAGACAGCACATGGACGAGAATATACAGCACACACAAAATCAAAGAAACACATGCAAAAGTTGAAAATGTAATAACACTTTCTCAGAAAATGAGTTGCTAGAAAAAGTAGGATCCCAGCGATTAAAGAAATCGCAAAAATCGGTATTTTTGTGATTTAGTGCGGTTCACTTATACATGTTCAACGTTACACGTGCATTTGCTATTATTACATTACTTATGAATGATCAAAAAGTAGCGACAACTTTGCAAACACAGCCAAACATCAAGCAAGCTAACAGCTAACTAGCTGACAGCAGTTAGAGTTAGCAGCCGTTAGCAGCAGTTAGCAGCAGATAGCAGCCATTAGCAGCAGATAGCAGCCATTAGCAGCAGTTAGCTGCAGATAGCAGCAGTTAGCAGCAGATAGCAGCAGTTTGCAGCAGTTTGCAGCCGTTAGCAGCAGTTAGCAGCAGTTAGCAGCAGATAGCAGCAGATAGCAGCCATTAGCAGCAGTTAGCTGCAGATAGCAGCAGTTAGCAGCAGATAGCAGCAGTTTGCAGCCGTTAGCAGCAGATAGCAGCGGTTAGCAGCCGTTAGCAGCAGTTAGCAGCCGTTAGCAGCAGTTAGCAGCAGTTATCACTTAGCGTTACTTTAGCAACAAGGAAATCACAGAGAGTCGGATGACATCAGAAGGAAAACCAGAAAAATTTATATAAAATATAGGAATCCAGTTTCACCAAAATCAACTAAGTGCTAAAGCTTTACGCACTCTCTCCAGGGAGATTATATGACCCGCTCACCAAAGTTACAAGAACAGACATAACTTAAAATAATAACGAATAATAAAATAAAATCTTTGCAGAATATCATTACACTCACTTTGAGAAACATGTCCATCAATTGATCCATTTTTTTTTATCACTCAGCTACATCTTCTAGCTGCTCCTTGGGATCCCGATGCATTCTCAGACTGTATACGTTAACCCTTCCATATACTGGCTGTGCCCTGGGGTCTATAATTGGATATACCCGGATTACCTTCGCAAGAGGTTTCCGAGCAAATGGCTCTTTTCTCCCTCACCGTGTCTCAACATGCTCAACAGTAAAGAAAACTCATATCTGCTGCTTGTTTCTATGATCTTGTTTGTTTGGTCTCAGGTTTGTGTCTATAGATGAAGGTTGGTTTAATCAGAACCTCACCTTCAGGCTGGAGTCCCTCTTCACTATGACTGCCTGGTAGATTGTCTGCATGACCAAACAGATGCTGCATCAATCTGCTAAACCCCAAAGGGGGGATATCTAGTGTTCCCTTGCAGAGACCACAGGCTAGACTTGAAGATGCTGGCCACCATTCCAGCTGCTTCCCAGCCAGCTTCCCAAGTACACACTGAGAATCAAACTTAATGAAGCCAGCATGACAACTGCTGAGTCACTTGTCATCTACAAAGAGCAGACATGCAATCCTTTTGGCCAATAAACTCAACACTCTTAATGTCTTGGCTGCACATTGAGAGTGTGTTTATGAAAATTACATAATTGATGACATGGCACAGCGTTGACGGAGCCCAACCTCCAGCCAGCAGGAACATAATTGTGAGAGCTGGTCCAGTTCTCGACAACCAGGATGGAATCCACGTTGCCTTTTGGAGGAGAAAGAGGAGAAGGAAGCCATGAATCTTTTCCACCTGGCACAGGTTCTGATGGTTTTGAAGAAGACCCAAATATGCATGTATGTGTGTAAAAGGTGTTTGTCTACTAGTGCACCAACACCAGCCTCTCCCCTCCTCCCTCTTGCCGGGCAGAGTTCCCCCTCCCTTGCAGCTCCGGCTCTTATACTGCCCGAGCACCTCCCTCAAGGCCTCCCCTCCTCTAAGGAGTCTCTTTTCCTCTCTTGAGATAAAACAAACAAGAAAACAGTCATTTGACGCATCTGTAATCACCTTAGCTATATCCGCTGGAACTGAGGGCTTTTAATTTGCCATGCTTTTAATTTGTTTTCACAGCAGTTTCGAGCAAATTGAATTTGTTAATTAAAGCAGCAAAATGAAATGCTGAGCATTATTGACGAGATGCTAATTAGGTTTGTGTGGAAATTGGAAGTGGGGGTGAAGTGGGGTGGGTGGGGGCTAACGAGAGGGTTGAGGAGGGGGAGAGCAGGGCGTTTTGGGGTATCAATAGTCAGGACAAATCACATTACATAACAGCGAAAAGCTACATGCCAAGTGGCCCCATGGTGGCTGAATTAGGGTCTGTGTGTATCTGTCTGTGCGCACAATACATCTCCCCGGGCTGGTTTTGGCAGTCGGACCGAAACACAGATAGACAGCTGTACTTCCTCCGGATTTCTTCCAACACAAATAAACACACACACACACACACACACACACACACACACACACACACACACACACACACACACACACACACACACACACACACACACACAGCATCTGCCTTTGCCCATTAACAGAGGCTTATAAAAATACAGTATAGTGTACTTTACATGTGATTCTACATACTAAATACTGCATCCAGAGGAAGTTGTATGAAATATCAGGCGTGCTTTTAACACAGTTGGCCAAATATAACATAGTTCAATGTGCAGGCTACAGGATATTGCCTTAGATTTTTATTAAAGAAGATTATTGTTGTCATCACTACTTGAGTTTTGCAATTTAGCAATGTAATCAATCAAATAATGTCACAGCTATGTGGGAATAGACTCAATTATTAGAGGCTCTATTCTTCTCAATCTAGTGGCACAATCTGAAAAAGGGCAGTAACAATGTACCATACAGTTCTTTTAAAAAGTATCCCGGTTATTATCAGGTGTCGTTGGGTAGACGATGTACATGATGGCGTGGGAGGAGAGTCTGGCTCCTTCTGAGAGGAGGATGATGGATTTGTCTCAGAGTTCAGACATACAGATACAATGAATTTGAATACATTTAAAGAGACGTTACGATCATGGACACTATGCTATAACCGTGCACCAGAGATGGAGCAGTGGAGAAGGTTTGTGCATTCAAGCAACAAACTACAGTAAAATAAATGATGTAAGAAAAGTGTTGCATTTATCGTTTTTTGGACACTTTGAAGAAAGCATAGCTTGTGATGTAAACATAATGTTCAGTCCATCCCGTCAGCAATAACAATCTGTTTCTATTTGTTGATCACACACTATGTTCTCCCTACTGCTCAGGCTGCAGTCTCGGTATGAGCCTTCATGAAGACAACGCCACCCTCTTCCCTGAAGTATGCCTCCTTCAAGTGTTTCTCCTCTTAGTTTTTAAGTGTATCTGCTGTTTGGCAATGCTGTAAGTCTGTACAGTTTGTTATTTTGTCTTTGTGAAGCGCTTGTTTGGCTGTGCCACTATTATACATTCTGAAAAGTCCTCCGTACCCCTTGTGGTCTTTGCACTTGAGAACGCCTCACGCATTGTGACACCATTGCAAATAAAAGAAATAATGCTTTAAAAAGAAGGAAATAAATATGGCATTATGGTCATTTTGTATAAAGATACTCTCTGAGGACTGTGGGGGATGTGCAGCCCTGAAGAAGTCCTCTTCTTCTCTTTTAACGACTCGATTTAGAATTTTTGAACTTTGTTTGCAGAAGTGCTACTAAATTAATTATATCATTAAATGCTTGCGGCGCACTCCCGTGTGTGCATTCATTCCCACTTGTCCATACATACAGTACACTATGTAGTAAATTGCATTGGCACAAACGAATGACACTATAAACCTCCCCCCCCCTGCCTCACAGTCTAGTATTAAACATCACTCCTTAACCAGCTCATTGACCCCTCAGAGCTCTGCTGAGCTGTTCAACACTAAGATCGCTCTGTCTCCCTGCGGGCACGTTGGCCCAATGCACTACTAATGAGAAGAATTCACTCATTTGACTTGAGATCCACGCGGGTGAAGGACAGAGGTGTCGGGTTGGGAAGAAAAGGGAAGGGATGGAATAAAAGAGGCGAAATGACAAAAGTAAAAAGTAAATGTAAAGAAAGAGGAGACGGAGGTATGAGAGAGAAGTGTCGTTTGGAAACAACGTACGAGAGGCGGGGAGAAGATGGGGGAGAGGAGCAGCGAGCTGGGTGAGACGCTGAGCAGTGGTTGAATTAGGGAGGTGATTATAGCGCTAATTACAGGCTGAGCCGCTCCATTGATAAGGTCCCAGCCTACACCTGACAGCGCTTACTGCCCTACTCTCCGTAATGTGGGAAATACTCATAGTGGGGAAAATACATAAAAGATGTAGCAGCCTCGACAGCTTCCTCTTGTTCCTACCTTCCTGCAGATCTCAGCTATAAATGCAATTCACACATTGTACATATGCAATGCTTTCCTTGCTTTCTAATGCTTCACATTTCCTGCTTAAACCTTGCATATTTAGTTATTTTGTAATTAAACTAACGGATGTTCACACAAGACAGTGTTTCATTTGCGAGAGGGGAGTTCTGCAGAGGCGTTCTGATTATGACGTGTAAATGAAATCTGGAGAAAAATGCAAGCCAGATGGTTTCTCACATCTTGCATAAGTCGGATTCTCCACTTTCATGTGTCGGAGTTCCATTAACACAGTTAAGTATTTCTGTGCTTGTGTTTGTGCTGATATTTGATTCTTAACCAAGTGATTGGATCCACAGTACAGTGAAGCCTGAGGGTATTGACCACCCTGACAAACAGGTTGAACACACAAGCACAGCGTTTCTACCAGCTCTACATTTCTACCAATTCTATCATATAATACCCCCGTTTGCAGAAGGCGAATTTGAATGCTATTCATGTCCCTATTACCAAATGTCCTCATCTAAGAGAGTGCACTCAGCAATACGAATCAACCTGAAAGGGATTGAATTGTTGGGCTCCACTGTACTTTATGCTGCCAGTAAATATATCTATCTTGTTCATAACAATTTGCGGCTCTGTGTTTTGTAATCATAAAAAGGATAAGTTTGGGGGAGATATGAGAGCCATTCTTTTGAGAGTGCTGATTACAGCAGGCACCATCTGCGTGGAGCACACAGCTGCCTGCCTCATCAGAATACCTAATATTCCAATGGAGGGGCTCTAAGTACCTGGCAAACCCAAGTAGATAGATAACAAAGAGCCTATTAAATAACGGACAAAGTGGCCTGTGAAGGTAGGGGTGGGGGATGTGGGAGTGTGTGCTGGGAATTAGTCTTTTAGCTCCACACACACTCTGAGATGAGATAGCCCCGAGTTCTAATTAAAATTCTCATTCCCATCTCAGGTGGTAATTTTGATCTGAGGAAGAGTGGAAAGTTTGATGTCTTGCAGACAGCCTGCTCCTCTCTCTATCTCCCCCCACCCCCCCCCTTTCTCTCGCTGTATTCCTCAGTCTTGATCAAAATCAATGTTATCTGCTCAACCCGGTAGCTCTTCCTTGCCCTTGCTGGCCCACAAAGTCATGTTGGAGCCATCTAATTTACAAAAAGATCCCTCTGCTACAGAGTAATATAGATTAGGAAAAAAACATATGAAATGAGAAAGTATACTGTGTGTTGACACGCACACGCACGTACATACAGTATATGTACTATCCCATAATGCGCCGAGCCTTCCCAGTCAGATAAGGATTTTCCTGCGAGCTTACTCGTCCTTTTCTCCTCTGGGTATCTGAAGGAGATCTTCACTGCAGACCTGCTGCTGGTCAAAACAGGAAGCGAGCAAGTCGACACTAAACTGCGAGTTCAACACATTCTGTGGTGATGGACGTGCAGTGTGCTAATGGGAAACATAAAGTTTGAAGCACACACGTGACAAGAAAATACTTGATGTGGTTAAAAGAATTAATTAGCAATCCATCGATTGATAGAAAATGAATCCAGCGCGGTGCAACCACACTGACAGACCGAGCTACTGGAAGGAGAAAAGGCCATGATTACATGTATGCTTCCAAATCGCAGCTTGTTTTGTCCGTCATGTTTACTGTAGTGCGTTTAATTTCCCCATCTATTAGTCACTCTCTCGCTCTCTCTCTCTCTCGCTTGTCTCCTTTTCTCTGTCCTTTTTTTCCAGCTCATTACTTCTAAACAATTATATTTTGGTAGAAAGCCTCTCAGTCGCAGCCTGCTGCTGGCTAAAATGAAAACAGTCAGTGCGTAGGCAAGACGATGGATCACAGTGTCAACGCCAAAGTTATCATCACCTTGCTTGATTTATATTTTTTCAGTGCACTTCGCAAACACACACACACACACACACACACACACACACACACACACACACACACACACACACACACACACACACACACACAGAGAACATTTTCTGGGATGAGCAGGGTGCCTGGGTTGGAGTTATGGTGCTAACTGAATGGCCATCATTCTGATAGAGCGCCTGCATTCAGGCTGTATGGGGTACAGGGGTCCAACTCCCGACTGCCGTGAGACAGTAGCATAACGCAGTGAACGGTGTGAAACTGTAAACTCTCCAAAGTCTAAATCCACTTGTAGATTGACCTTCAAGCCACGGTTTGTTTGAAAGATGATTTGAACTGAGGATAGTGTTGGTATTCACAGTAGGGCGTGTTTAATGATACATATCTCAGGGTCAGACATTAAGAATTCTTTCAGTTAGTTTCTCCCAGGCAGAAGCAGAAGCTTTAATTGCCATAAATACAGTCTAATTAACGGGCTGCAGATCCTGTGATGTTTTTCACACTACCCACACATGAGTGCAAAAATAGCATTTACAGTACGCCGTAGTATTTGTTAATTACCAGCGTTTGAGAGCGGGGATAAGGGGGCTTTACACCAGCGGATGGTAATACCTCCGGGGTTAAGCGTGCTCTCTCTCACCATGCTGTGTTTGCCAGTGTAAGCTATGGAGACGCCAGCCTGGGGTGGTCTGAACTGTCGTAGCGAGGATCAAACACTCAAATGAGCCGCGATGATGCGCATGGCGATGCATGCTGCTGTCTGCGAGCCGCGGCCACTGAGGCCAAGCCGTTCCTCCCTCTCCTCACACTTAACCTTCCTCTCCTCACCCTTAACCTTCCTCTCCTCACCCTTAACCTTCCTCTCCTCACCCTTAACCTTCCTCTCCTCACCCTTAACCTTCCTCTCCTCACCCTTAACTCTCCTCACCCTTAACCTTCCTCTCCTCACGCTTAACCTTCCTCTCCTCACCCTTAACCTTCCTCTCCTCACCCTTAACCTTCCTCTCCTCACCCTTAACCTTCCTCTCCTCTCCTCACCTTACCTTCCTTTCCTCACCCTTAACTGTCCTCTCCTCACCCTTAACCTTCCTTTCCTCACACTTAACCTTCCTCTCCTCACCCTTAACCTTCCTCTCCTCACCGTTAACCTTCCTCTCCTCACCCTTAACCTTCCTCTCCTCACCCTTAACCTTCCTCTCCTCTCCTCACCCTTAACCTTCCTTTCCTCACACTTAACCTTCCTCTCCTCACCCTTAACCTTCCTTTCCTCACTCTTAACCGTCCTTTTTTCACCCTTAACCATCCTCTCCTCACCTTCCTCTCCTCACCCTTAACCGTCCTTTCTCACCCTTAACCGTCCTCTCCTCACCCTTAACCGTCCTCTCCATCACCCTTAACCTTCCTCTCCTCACCCTTAACCTTCCTCTCCTCACCCTTAACCGTCCTCTCCTCACCCTTAACCTTCCTTTCCTCACCCTTAATCGCTCATCCTCACCCTTAACCTTCCTCTCCTCACCCTTAACCTTCCTCTCCTCACCCTTAACCGTTCCTCTCCTCACCCTTAACCTTCCTTTCCTCACCCTTAATCGTCCTCTCCTCACCCTTAACCTTCCTCTCCTCACCCTTAACCTTCCTTCCTCACCCTTAACCGTCTTCTCCTCACCCTTAACCGTCCTATCTCCTCACCCTTAACCTTCCTTTCCTCACCCTTAACCTGCCTCTCCTACTCACCCTTAACCGTCCTCACTACTCCTCACCCTTAACCGTCCTTTCCTCACCCTTAACCGTCCTTTCTCACCCTTAACCGTCCTCTCCTCACCCTTAACCTTCTCTCCTCACCCTTAAACGTCCTCTCCTCACCCTAACCTTCCTAACCTCCCCTCACCCTAACCTCTCCTCTATCCTTAACCGTCCTCTCCCACCCTTAACCTTCTCTCCTCACCTTATCTTCCTCTCCTCACCCTAATCTTAACCTTCTTTCCTCACCCTTACCGTCCTCTCCTCACCCTTAATCTTCCTCTCCTCACCCTTAACCCTTACCTTCTCTCCTCACCCTTATCTTCTCTCTCCTACCCCTTATCATCCCTATCTTCCTCCCTCACCCTTACCTCTCCTCAGCTAACCAGCTGTTTTTGAACTTTACTTCAGAGGACCTTTACATTTTTTAATGAACATTTTCACTGGACCACATGCTGCTGGCTAATTTGTCCTTTTCTATCATTACTGTACCTTTTATTTATTTATATGTTTCATACCTAAACCAAGTCAAAGCTTTGGCAGTTCAGAAACCAGTTGTAGCACTCTTTGTAACGGGGCGAACGAGCTCTTGGCGAGGTCGCATAGTTCCTCTCTTGTTGTCTTTGATCAGCATGATCACTGACGCACAGCGTGCCAACTACCCACAGTACTGGGGACTACCTGACACCGCCAGGAGCACAATACACACACACACGCACACACGCACACACACACACACACACACACACACACACACACACACACACACACACACACAGAGTCCAACACATGTGCAGAAACACACACACCAATACAAATACTGTACCGTACCCATAATTATTGGTTTGGCATATGAAACACACACACACACACACACACACACACACACACACACACGCACACAATTAATAGAGGCAGGATGGTTAAACAAAGCATCATTTTGACACATATTACAGTGATTTATGGAGGCTTTGACTCACTTTCCACGATGTGCAAAACAAAACACTAAATGCTGGTTTTCTAATGTTGTGCTCACGAGCTCATAACATTCCAACGAGTGTATCACATGATAATGTTTTATGCATCCACTTTCGGATCATCGGAGCAATTGATCAAATGATCGTGTCAAAAACAATCACTGATGCTCATGCAGTGGGCATTGTACGTAAAGCTGTGACAAGATGTTTCATCTACAGCACGTGGGTTGAAATCCTATCGAGGGGAAGCGATGGATAATTATGTAGTTTTGTGTCTCACCTGGGCAATGTTGTTTATTAATGAGACATTTCTGCAAACACATGTTGAACTAATGTAGTGATCTGTGTGTAACACCTCAACTAGCGCAGCTATATATTCTAACAAGTCTGTTTTAAAGAGTAAATCATAATTAAGAGCAGAAACAACAAAAGCAATAAAATATTAAAAGCATATCAATCAGGTTTAACCCTTCCTAATCCTAATTGCAGAAACATATTTGAATGTTTCAATGGAAAATTGCGTCAGTAAGTATTGTTGTATGTCTCAGCTGTTCACCTGTACTGGAATAACATGAACAAGTTACATGAACAGCCTGACACTGTTCCACCGCCACGTATCACTTCCTGGCAGCTGTCACTTAGTGCTGAATACGGATCCTCGTAGGCAGCTGTCACTTAGTTAATACCTTTGTGGTAACTAAGTTAGTGGGTTAGCCAAACTGTCTACTGTTATCAAACATCACAGCTTCATGATTCAACTCTGACTCATCCGGGGGTTTCAGGGCCTGATTGACCCCCGCTGGGCATAAGCATCTTTTTTTTAATTAAGATGTTTATTAAACTAAAGTTTAACACTAGAGAGTGCGGTTGAGAGAGACATAGAGAGAAAAGAGAAGAGACTGTGTGTGTGTGTGTGTGTGTGTGTGTGTGTGTGTGTGTGTGTGTGTGTGTGTGTGTGTGTGTGTGTGTGTGTGTGTATGTGTGTGTGTGTGTGTGTGTGTGTGTGACGAGTTAGTGATTATGATTTTATTAAACTGCCAATCTGCCACCACCACCCGCGTATCATATCCGTTCAGCCCACGGTACCGTGGCGCGCGATAGTGAGTGCGCGACCAGTTGGTTGAAGGAGAGATTGAGCGAGGAGTGTGTGTGTGTGTGTGTGTGTGTGCAGTCTGAGTATGAAGTCAGTAACGTAGACGTGCAGTGTGGACATTTGACTTGTAGGTGAATAAATGCTACAACTCCTCAAAAGCACCTGCTGATTAAAGTGAAGGGGCTCTGGTTAGCTACAAAGCTAGCAGCGACAACAACTCAAGCTTAAGGTGGACTGACTTTTAAGGTGGACACTCCTCCGCGTTTTTGCAGAGCAGCCCCCCCCCCCCCCCCCCCCATGGTCACAGTTTGTAGGGTGGAAGGCACTCCACATAACCAATATCACGATATGTCCGCTCTAAGGCTAGCTCGTCCTTGGGACTAATGTAGCAACACGGGTGCAAAGGTCTTGGAAATAATATGGATATACAACCCATATCATTATATACTATTCCACATTTACATACAATGTTAACGGTTGATTATTTTAGCATTCACTGAAAAGCAGGAAGCCTGTTCAGTGGGTGTGGGGTGACTCCCCAGGGTGGCATTATGGTGAAGGTCCGCTGAAGCAGAGCAGCTCAGCTGTGGCTAAGCTGCTGTAAAGCCTGGTGACAGTGAGGAAGGTCACAAGCCAGCAATAGGTGGGCATAACAGTATGACAGGGGGAACACTGAGGGACAGCCTAAAGCCCTATGGGACAAAACGGAGGTTGCGGTCTCATATGTGCAGGGTGGGCGTGTATGTGTGTGTGTGTGTGTGTGTGTGTGTGTGTGTGTGTGTGTGTGTCAGGGAGATAGGGGTACAGGCATGCCTCCTTCAGGAGCACATGCATGACCTTGAGTTCAGTCTGCTATACATAACCTGACAGACGGTTCAAAAAAGTCGCATGCTGACAATGTCATCCAGTACAACGAAGTGTCAACAATGTCACTTACACAAGTACCCCCCGGACACACACGACACATACACACACATACACACACATACACACACACTTTACTATCCCTGCTCTCTTTTACCTTCCCACCTTTCCTTCAGCGTGATGTTGTCGCTGACAGTTTAGGTCCCCAATGACCAAAGTCAACTCAAGGTGCTGACACAAGAAAGCCGAGAATGGGACCCTTTAAACACATTACACACACATTACACACACACACACACACACACACACACACACACACACACACACACACACACACACACACACACACAGAGACAGACAGTACACCCTGGCCCCCCTCTGCTACCTGCCCAAGTCACACACACCTGAAGGTAAAGTGACAAAACAACACAGTAATATTCCGACAGTAGTTTTGGTTTGTTTGTACTTAGTGTGAGATGCCCCATGGAAAAGCGAGCTAATATGCGGGGGAAGTTGTGAGATACCTAGCTATTGATCCTGGGGGCCACGAGTCCCAGCAGCAGCCTTTTAAATGTCAGCTTTTAATTTCCTTCTCCCTTCTTCACAGAAAAAGATTTATTCAAAGCAGTGCTGTTCCAAGAGATATCAGATAGCACGGTGACAGTCTTTTAAAGAGCTTTTGTTTGGTTTAGGCATTCATGGCTTTTTGTATCAGACTCTTTTATTCAACCAGAGGAGGAGGAAGTTTCTGTATTGGGCACTGAGTTGAAAGGCAATCTCTGCCTTCCATTGTAAGGCGATGTACAACTGGAACTTCTTTAATTAGGGCTTCTCTCGCACTGAGTGACAGCAATGGCCAATACCCTCCAGACAATGATGGAGGTCACACACACGAAAAACACCCACACACTCAACCACAGACACATACACACACAGACACTGGAATGTAAAAACATTATCCTTTTTGTTTCATGGAATTATAATTTACAGCTCACACAATGAACACAAAGCACATGAAACATGGCAACACTATAATACATCACACACTCGTGACTTGATAAAGACTGTGTGTTCATGTCTGCAGTGTGTTGCTCGTGAATGCGTCACGGTCAGGTAGCCACAGATAGTCAGGTGTGCAGAGACTCCAGCAGGACTGCTGTATTAATTGACAGCGTGTTTGAACTGCTCCCTGGCAATAAGAGCCGGTGTTCTTTGAACTGCATGGAGTTCTAAAGCCATGGACACACACATATAAAGTATGAACCTTATCCCTTATGTCCAGAAATAGCACAGTGTGTGTTATTCTACTGCAAGTTCACACTGTACACTATAACAACAACTAATGGAAGCTACTTCATCCAATTACTTAAGGTCCAAGTATTGAATTTGATAATCGCTGCAACAGCCCCCTCCTGCAGAGACACTCTGTACAACATCAGGAGGACACGTCCCCCGCTGACCCAGAAGGCGACGCAGGTTCTGGTCCAGGCTCTTGTCGCCTCACACCTTGACTACTGGAACTCCCTCCTCGCTGGACTCCCTAAATGAGCCATCCGACCTCTACAGCTCATCCAGGATGCAGCAGCCCGGCTGGTCTTTAACCCAAGTTCTCCCACAATGCACCGCTCCTCCGCTCGCTTCACTGGCTGCCCGAATCTCCTTCAAGACTCTGGCGCTGACCTAGCGTGCTGTGAATGGATCAGGTCCTTCCTACATCCAGGCCACGGTCAAACCAGACACCCCAGTGCGTTCACTTCGCTCTGCATCGGCCAATCGGCTCGCTGCTCCCTCACTGCCAGTGGGACCGGATACCCCTCAGATAAAACCCATCTGTTTGCTGTCCTGGCTCCATGTAGCACTACATCTGTTGGCTTATTTGAAGTTATTGTTCTGCACTTAAATGATTTCACCGATTTGAAGCTGATGTTCGAAGTTGTATCCTCATGATTGTTTGCACTTATTCTATATTTATTCTAATGAACTTTAATGTAATCTGTATTTTAGCCAATTCATTGAACTCTGGCTGGATCGGCCGATCCTGAAGAATAAACTACTGTCGTCCTGCAGTTGTTACAGACACATCTGCAGATGCTAATTAGTTGTATGTGAAAGTGATTTCTGGGAGGCAGAGTTGTATAAACGTTGTATAAACCCTAACCCTAAACCCGGCTCCACCATATCACACCACCAGTGTGCATGCAGATAAAGCACAAAACAAGAAAGTAAACCGTGTACTATTTTTAACATCTGGTGGAAAAACAAAACAACCTGTTTAGATTACGAGCCAAACGTTCCCGCTAATATGCTGCGACGAGGACAGAGCTAGTTCCAGCCAGTCCACCTCCACTCCCTCAGCCGCAGCCACAGGCACTCAGTGAGGGATGAAGAGAGCGGCTGTAACAGCCAACTGCTGCACTTCTCCTCTTCCCTCCTTCCCTTTCCCTCTACACATTTGTCTCCTCACCTTCTTCCCCCCCCCCCTCGCCTTCTGCTTTAAACATGGAAGACTTAATTTGCTCATTCTGCAGGCAGCATCTCTTTCTATTTATCTTTGGTCCTGTGTTTTGTTCCCTCTCTCTCTCTCTCCCCCTCTCTCAGGCAGGGCTGTGCTGTCAGGCCCTTCCAGAGCAGTGGGGTTGTCAGGAGTGATGGATGACTATCAACCTTCTGCTGTCTTCCACTACGCTCCTGGGAGATTTACAGGCTCGCTGACTACCAGGCATGAAAACCAATCTCTCTTTCTCATTCTTCCCTCCCTTCCTCCATCCATGCCTGCGTCGCTCCTTCCATCTCACTCCCTCTATTTCAACATCTCCTCCGTTAAAAAAAGCTCTCATAATGGAGCGATGTGTGCAAACCAACATTGAAATTTGTGTGTGGACAGAGGGAAGCTATAGCTCCTGTGGAGGGTTATAGTGAATGTGTCAGAGTGGAATCGCGTCTTTGACAGCCTACCTTGCCCATCTTCATCTTCTCCACCGCGTCCTGCTCCTTCACAGATGTGCAACACACGAGCATCCATCCATGTTCCTCTCGCTGGTGGTAATTATGGCGTCTGAGAAAGGTGCTGGGCTAATTGCTGTCTCAAAATAGTAATTGCTTTATTATCGCAACCATTTTTTGGTAATGATCGTTCAAAGGCATTATGTTAATGCAATTAAACGCTTTCATTATTATTCTTGCTTGCACTAATTGATGGTATTTTCCAAGTCCGGAACCATAAATAAAGTTCTATTTCAAAAATCCTCTTCGCTGCAATGAGCAGACAACATGAGGAGTCACAGACAGAAGGAGGGTGCTTATTATGTCACCTGCTTACAGCGCTCTGCTGTCAACCGTATCTTCACCGGCAAAACCAATATGATGTTCACGTCATCTTAAGCAAGAGTGAAACATACCACAAGCATCATGACACCGGTCCAGAGGATAAACATCGAGCGCAGGGGTATGTCCTTGACCAAAGACCCAAATCAAATAAGACATAATATCCATGAATGATCCAGTATTATACCTCCAAATCAAATAAACATTTCCTATAACCACTACCTTTCAAAAACTGTCTGGGGAGGAAACTCATATTTGCATTAATTTGCAAATTCAAGAAAGGACCCATGCTGGCTAGTGGAATAAATATGAGCTTTAATATGCACACAGTGCTGACACCACTCTTAAAAAAGAAGGTAATAGACATAAATTACATTTAAATGTTATGTGGATTACCATCTAATAGCATGCAAAGCAGCGCTGTGTCTCGCTGTATCAAATATTTGAATTAGAAGAAGTGGCTCGATCTGGAGCTGAGTATAGTAATGATACCTGTGTGTGCGTCTCTGTCACTTTGTCCGTGCGTGTGTGAGTGTGCGTGCGTGCATGTGTGTATGTATGTGATCTCGACATTCGTAATGATGTCTGGTCCAATCTGTCAGCACAATACATAGTTTATGCAGTGTAACAGGCAAACGTTCATTGACATTCGGTGGGCTCATTAAAGTCAGATCACATCTCAGGAGGACAGCTTGAAGAACGTTCTTGTTCTAAGACAACATAGCGAGACGCTTTACCTTCGTTTATACGGGCCTTGTTAGCATTGAAGCTATCAGGTCTCTACTCTGACACGGCTGCATCGGCATCAGACACAGAAGAGGCAGATTACACAGCTTCAGGTGAACTACAGCCACTGGCTCGAGGTGCCAGTCGGATGTGAAGATTGCCAACATTATGCATACTTGTTGTATAGAACACAAACAAACACCACTACACAAAAGGAGAGGATGAGTTATACGAGAGCGAGGATAGCTCAAAACAAGAGCCGGTCCTGAGTGTGCAGGGTTCTGATAGGTCAAAGATTTTGGCCACCAGCAGTTTCACGCCTGCACTCCTGTAATTTCAGGCGTCAGAGTAAATATGTTATTTTGGTTTTCTTGCACAATCTGCATTAATTAGAAAAAGCACCCCCCTTGGTCAGGCGCCACACTACTGCCAGGAGCCACGGGGCGAAAATGAGTCATTTTGAAATGAATAATGGATTTGTGTCTGCAGGGAGAGAGACTATTCACAGCGTATGTAAGTGTGTGTCAGTGTATGTGTTGACTAGTGCGAGTGTGTGCACGAAATATGTCCTTGCTGGTCATTTACCTCCACCAGTCCAGCCCCACACTCATCCAGATGCTCTCTCTCTCTCTCTCTCTCTCTCTCTCTCTCTCTCCCTCCGTCATTTCAGACCCAGACGTGAATATGCAGATGTGAGGTGCAGAGAGAGGGGTGTAGCAATAAAATCATAAATAAACAGGAGCTTTGGGGCTTTTCCTGCCACAGTAACTGCTGCCATTTGACCTCAGGTGGTCTGTTGAGGGCAGGGATGATAGATCTGCCCTTCTCTGTCCTACAGCTGTTCACACATCAACAGCAGAAGTTCCAATTAAAACGTTGAAGTGGCAGCATCTTTACGGCTACTGACACTCTAGAGGCCCATGTGTCACTTCAGGCCTGGATGAGCTGATGAAGGAGACTTGGTGAAGAGAGGGGAGGTAGGGAGGTTAATGAGAGTCCAGCACTACTGGCAGCCCATATTCTCAGTCTCTTCTCTGGGCTGCCACAGGCCTTCACTCTGACACACTGATATAACACATTTAGACTAATTTGAAGGCTTGCTGAAAACAGAGAACAAAACATGAGGTCAAAAGGGGACAAAGGCTGTGAGAGTGTGTGTGAGAGTGTGTGTGTGTCCGTTCTCACAGCAGCTACAAGGCCGGGTGAGGATGGAGGTTGAAGGACACTGAGGCTCATCTCTGACAGCCGTGCTGTGTCAGCAGGAAGTGATGTCATGGGTCAGCGTTGGGAGTGTGGAGGTGGGTCTACGAGGGCACTAACCCTTCAGTCCGACTGGATAAGCACAGAGTGCTGAGAAACAGAAAATCTGTATAAATGCTGTGAATGGCAGATGCCCCAATAGAATATCAATCACTTCCTGCGCTCCACAACAATCTTCATGTCTGTCTTCTAATATCTTAGACAGACTGGAAAGCAACTCACACATTCCTGTTTAGCAGGCGGCAGAACGTAAGAAAGGAGGAGCTGTCATTATAACACTGGTGCTAATCCAGCTGTTGATAGTCTTTATGCTAAAATATTGTTACGACATAGATTTAGGAGTGGCATTGATCTTCTTATCTCTTAGCAAGAAAGCAAGAATTGTTGAACCTTTCCTTTGACATTGAACTTCTTCTCTAAACTAAACTTTACGCTCTTTCAGTAGAAAATATTAGATTCCATTTGCAAAATGTAAATTCTTAAACCTAAAACATGGAAAACAGCTGCTCGTCACGACCTCCACTAGTCTGCATCTGCAGGCCTACAGAGCTGCTTCTGTGAGTGTTGTTGCCTCAGGTGCTTCACACCGATGACACTGTGTGTCCTTGTTCCTGTTAGCATTACAAGATCATTTGTGTCTTGACATGTTTATAAGTTAATGTGAGTGGAAGAGCACAAATCAAACAGCTGACATGACCATCGTTGAGACTGGAGAACACAGAGAACTTTGGGTTTGGACGATCCTAACAGATGCAGATTAAATCCAAAAATCATAACGAAGGCCATTAGTGAGTTTCTAAGAACACTGTTTTGCTGTTTGGTCTACACAAGACACTCCATTTCTGCCCTCCATAATAAGCAATAAACTCAAGCACCTTTGTGAAACACGTAATCCAGGGTTTGTTTTTGTTTTTTGTCCTTCTTGCCCAACGGCAATGACTGTAACTCTAGAAAAGGTATACCATGTCTTTGCCTCTGTGTACCTTTCTGTTGGCTCTTTGTGATTGAGAGGCTGAATCCTCTACACATACACACACACACATAAATACACACGCATGCACACACGCACACATACTTGCATGCAGCCGTCAAGAGAGGCCGTTAAAACATTTGATTTGAGCTGTTGTCTGTTTGGAAACAGCTAGTTTGTTTCTTCGTCTGCAAATGATGAAAAAAGATCAAAATGGAGAATACTGCTACATCTGCTCCTTCCCGGAAAAGAAAGGAGAAGTAACAGGATGACGGCTCAGGGAGTCACAGGATGAACAATGACTCGGGCCTCCTAATGGTTCAGGGGAACAGCACTGTGGCTATTTCTACAAGGAAATGCATCATCTCTCCGGGACACAGAGAGGGGGAAAAAAGACACACAAATGTGTCCAGTATCTATTGAATGCATGATGGATTTAATGCATGGAGTAACCTTTGGAACATCACGCATAACAAAAAGTGATAGTTTTCCTTCAGTTGACTGATTACAGTCTGATAAGCATGGAAAACACCACACCCATCATCGATTGGCAGCCAAACAGATCAATAAAGCACCACCAGCACACATGCCGGATAGACTAGCACAGATCCAAATAATAAAGCACACGGGATACTTTAAAACCAACAAATACATAAAGAAAAACAGGTTCATCCGAGTTATCAGGTGAAGCTTCACACAGCTAATTGACAGAATGCAGGATAACTCCATTGATTATGCATCTGTCAAAGATTCTTTCAGAACAAGATAAAACATTTAAAGTTAAAGCCCAAAATCAATCGTTAAAATGTGGGCTTGAGGGATGAAGAACAGTCCAACAAAGGTTGTTTGATGTGTCACCGTCTTGCTGTTTTGCAATTGATTCAGTCTCATCAGCTGGGTTTCATAAATAAGAGCGTGGAAGGTGGAGACGTCCCGACAACACTGAGCAACAACTCTACAGCATGCGTTGTGACGTGCCACCACAAAGATAGTATTAATTAAACAATTATATATCATAAAAACAAGCATGTCTGCTCAATGACCCGAGGAAGTTTAGAAATGAAACACAGAACAGGTATATGTGTCATGATGGTGATTTTTCTATATCCTGTTTTATTTTGAAGTGTTCACTCCCCTTTGTGTCATGTCTAGTTGTACTTCTGGTCTCTGTGTTTTCCCTCCCCTTGTGATTGTTGATTAGTTTCCTCGTGTGTATTTGCCTTTCTCTCCCAGCTGTGTCTCGTTCCCTCATTTAGTGGTTGTGTGTATATATCCCAGTGTTCCTGGTCCGGTCGTCATTCATGTTACATGGTGTGTTCCCCTCGTGGCGACCTCGTCTCACCCTCTGGTCTTTATTTGCGGTTTTATTTGTTACTTTGCAATTTTGTAAGCTTTCCTGAAATAAAGCTCTCTTTTGTTAAAAAGATCATCTTGCATTCTGCGTTTGGGTCCTCACCTTTTCTCCACCGTGACAATATGTTACTTTAAACTGCAAGCAAGGAGCTGCAACTCCACTTGTTATGTTGACTTCTACACTCCACTCGGGCTATTAGTGTGTGAAGACAAAGTGAATACTTCCTTCTACCACTACCTTCCTAAACAGTGACCGATGGTTTGGACCTACTTTCTGTCGATAGTTGTGGCAAAGACCCAGAAGTCCTTTCCTCTCGCTGAGGATTATGAAACTAAGAAAGCAAACAAAGTAAATTGAATTTAACATACATTTGTGAACACTCTCGTTCCATGACACAGAATGAGAACGATAACGCTATTAGCGAGAAAACAATTTCACAGTACTTTAAACACACAACTCAATAGGCATGTACCCTTATTTGAAATTCGGGTAAACAAATATATTAATTCACAAATTAGTCATTTGACAGAAAAAACTTGATTCCAATCTCAGCGAGGTAAAATCATGCATATATTCTGCAAAAACAATTGTGTCTATTGGGTTTTAGCAAAACTCCTTACCAGCTGCTCATTTTGAATATGAAGAAATGATTACGCTCCCCTTACAGGGATAGACTGTTTTCATGTGAAGAGAACGGAGTATGGTAATTTATTCTTTCTTTGTAAATTGAAGAATTAAACCCTGAAGGCCCTCAGATGTGAACCCCATCCTCCACACTAGCCTTGTTTTCTGAATTTAAATCCTACAAACTAAATAAACACTAAGATTCCAGTGTATTCTCACTGATGATGAAAGCTATGTTAAATATGACTTTCTTCATACTTTTAATCCAGCCGCTTGACTCGCTCAATAATCTGTTTTCCAGACTGAAATCTTGCAGTGATAACTCAGCTTTGTGGGGCTGAACAAATCATTAGTAAAACAATATTAAGCTGCTCATTGACGCCAAATTAAAGGATACAAAATTACAAACGTAGCAACTTAAAATCCAGAGAAAAGATAAAACAACACGCTCAACAATCAAACTACTGCTGCGTGATAACTCTGACGACATCAACAGATACATCCTAAACTATTTCTGGCAGTTTGTGGACAATGTGTTACAGGAATCTCACAAACTACGTCATAGCAGGAGGCTGAATTGGAAGGAGGCGGCTGATTTGTTGAAAGAAAGTTGTCCAAACTAACAGCAGTATCTTCAGGCAGCCGGCTTCAGCATTGGTCAATTGAATGACCTTGATTGGGCTCTGCCTACAAAGAAACACCAACTTAGAACTCGAGTACTTCAAAATACTGAAGTCAGACAGAAAATGTGGCGTCGCACTGTATCTGCCGGGGTCAGGGCCAAGCAGAAGTATTTCAGGTGAGGCTACGAGGCTATACGGGACACTCAGTCAAGCTCTAAATCCCCGGGAATTGGTGTAAGTCACCTAGACCACCTCTAAAGCTTTGGTAGGAATGGGATTCGGAGGGCCGAGGCCACGGGCTTCACCCCTCAGCCCGAGGAAGAAAAGGTGGTCTGAAAAGAGCAACGGCGAAATGGACCTCAGCTTGATTAAATGGTCACTGAGTCGGAAAGCAGCTCTGATGTGATCTGTGACCTCGTGCTGCCCTGAAAAAAAAATCTTTTTTAAAGAAATGATTAAATGAAAGCACCTTCAAAAGGAGCCTGGAGGGACCGCAGTGAAGCGGATGGACTGGTGGGAGGGTGCACGGTCCCCACTTAGCACAAACACTAGAGGAGGGGAAATGGGATTGAGAGAGAGGGGGGGGGGGGGGTAGGCTCAGACCTAATAACCACCTGCTCCGCACTAAGAGAAAGAGAAGAGAAAGAGAAGAGAAAGAGCGAGAGACGCACAGAGAGCGAGAGACGCACAGAGAGCGAGAGAAGAAGAGAAAGAGCGAGAGACGCACAGAGAGCGAGAGACGCACAGAGAGCGAGAGACGCACAGAGAGCGAGAAACGCACAGAGAGCGAGAGACGCACAGAGAGCGAGAGAAGAGAAAGAGCGAGAGACGCACAGAGAGCGAGAGAAGAGAAAGAGCGAGAGACGCACAAAGAGCGAATGATTCAGGGGCAGTGGGGCAGTGAGGCTGTGTACGGGCTCTGTTAGCTGCTAGCCCAGAGCAGGTAGCAGACCCGAGAAGCAGAATGTAGTGGGCTCAGGCAACTTTGATTCCTCACACACTTTTCTCTCCCTCCTCTCAAAACATTTTGAGGGGAGGTTCAGAGGGCTTCTCAGGGGAAGAAACACAACTGAAATTGAATTAAAGAGAAGGGACCTGCGAGAGCTGCTGGGAAATACTCAGACAAACAGGGAAGTATTCTACCAGGTAAACTCGGGCGGCTTGTGCACTGCTAGATTGGAAGGTGGCAGCGAGCTTTGCCAATGACTTTGGTAGCTAATTAAATTTGAATAGATGCAAGGGAACAGATGCACAGGCTACAGTATAATGAGCGGCTTTGTGTTTAAAGAATAGCACAGAGACATTCATGTCTTTACTGCATGTTGTATTTTCACATAAAGTGATCTTTTCAAATTGCACAATGCGCTTCCAGAATCTACATTACGTCATATCCATAAAATTTGGATATGAGGAAATTTGGTAGCGGGCCGCACATAAATAATAAAACATTAGTAAATTGCAGGGTATTTTATTTTGAAAAATGAAATGAAGTGCATAATATAGAATGGAATAACTGCATACAAGTAAATGATATGTTTTGCACTTTTTTGTGTGTGAAGCCTGCACCCCCCGGTCCGTAGAAACATTGTCTTGCATGAAACCGGTCCGTGGCGCAAAAAGGTTGGGGGCCGCTGGTTTACAGTGCAACTACACAAATACTAAAGCAATCATAATGCAGCGTCACCTTTTTTACTTGCTTGACAAAACTTGCAATGCAGGCTTCTACTACCTGCACATACATGTTGTGCTGTGTAATTGGTGCATACTCACAAGGGCACCACAAGGTCAATGTTGCACCTTCAACTACATCGTTCAACACATCTGGACTCCACCAGACTCTACTGCAGTTTACTAACTTTTTAAAAAAGGACCAGAAGCCGCTTTTCTGGACTTCAAGTTTGACAGGAAATGTAAACAATTTACAAAACAGACTCGGTTCAGAAAAACATCTCTCAAAAACACTAAAATGTCCTTCAACTGAAGTTCAACTCCTGTAAACGATGCATCCATAATCTCAAATGTAAGGATTAGCCAGAGCTTTACTGTAGAGCTTCAACAATATCCTCTGAATAAATGACAGCACAGCTCATCACTCTGAAATAAAGACTCCAACAGGAAGACAGAAGGAGTAATTCTCTTTCCAGGATAAAAACCTTTGTAGTCTTTTGAACCTGTAAATAGGAAACTGCTCCTCGTCCAGTTTTGCTTTAATTTAAACAAAAAAATATATTCTTACAATTGCAATAACCTGTCACAGTTGTATACAGAGTATGACGACAAATGATGACATAAAACTTTAATTAGATTTGTATATTCTGCGCGACCTGCTCCCTCTCCTTCCCTCAGCTCGTCACCAACAGAGAGCGACATGTAGGGAAGGCTTTCTCATTACTACAGCAGTATTCATTTAATAATCTCACAGCGGTAAAAATCTCATTCGGCAAATATTGTTATGGAATTTAACACAGTTCCTATTTATATTTTAGCGGAGAAGAATGCAAAAACTCAGCAAAGAGGAATATAGAGACAGTCCATTAAAATACAATTACACGATACAAAAGTAGTTGTTCTTCACCTCTGGTGTTCTGCACAGACGTGCATCACAACCCGCTGCAGCAGTGCACAATGCACTGTGTCCAGATATAACAATACAAACTAACGGTAGAGATTATGCACTAATCTGTTTAGGAAGTTATATACAAGACGGGAACATGCATTACCATTTGGACTAACGCATTAGTCAACAAGAAAATAATGTGTTTTCCTAATGGTCTAATAATGTGTTCAGAAAGTTTTTGAAAACTCAAGACAATGTAATATGCACACAGATATCTTTGACACTTAATGTAATTGTTCTAGTGTAAGCACAGTATGTAGTTAAAACCCAGTTAGAATCAGTGTGCAGCACTGAAATGTTCATTTTGAGGATCTCTCACACACAAACACACACACACACACACACACACACACGATATCATGGTCAGTGATCACACCTGTTTAAAGCCACGTAATTGTGCTGTTGCATTGTTCTGCAGAGACTGACACTTTCACAGAGCCATGGCATCCCAATCACAGCTCGTGTAATCACACCAGCATTTCTACAGCAATCAGACGGAGCAGAGGAGGCGGCTGGGACTTCAGACGGAGAGCAGAGACACACACTGCTGCCTCTGAACCAAAGATTCTTAAATCATGTCCCCATAAAGCCTTGATTAAAACAAATTTAGGAAGTCAAACAGCCGTGCCATAAAAAGAACCCCATAGCACTTTGAGTGGAGTAAAAAGGGAAAAAGAAATAACAAGCCGAGATGTCAGGGTGTTTTGTCTGTGAAGGATTATCCTGAGGAATTCTGGGCTCTCACGATAATCCATCCTTATCACTTGTCACGTTCAAAGAGGTAGAAATTGGAATGGACTCTGGGACAGAGTTGGGTAAATGGAGAGCTTTATGACCAAGGAGAGGTGTGCAGGAGACAAAGTGAAACAAAGTGAGCTTCAAGTGTCTCTCTCTCTGGCTGAGTGAGCCGTCTTTATAGAGCTTGTACCTCTGAGGATATTTGTGCTGCTTTGTTGCAAATTAGGTTCCTCTTTGGAGCTTTTATTCACGGAGAAATATCAAAGCAATCACTGGAGTAATGGTGATTATTCCATGTTGGAGAATGTGAGACAAAGACTTTGTTTACAGTTTGTTATATGTGTCTGTGTGAGGCCTGGTGTACACTACAGGATGCAGCGGCTGATCGTCAGCGCTAGAGCGACTTTTCAAGATCGTCACCTTTGCGAGGTTATAAAGGAGCCGTGTCCCCCCCCCCCCCGTGCTGAGGACGGAGCATCCACATCCAATTAGCCTCCAGAGCCCCTGTTCTCATCTGAAGCACCGCCATCTTTATTACAAATGTTTTTTGTGCCATGAATCGTCGAACAAATCAAATTGTCATTTTGCAAAACATCAAGTGTGGGACGTCCTGACAAACGTCCTCTTATGTGGGGGGCTGTCTGTCTTAGGTCTGTGAACTGTTCATTAAAGGATTCTTTTGCAAAGTGCACTTTCTTGCCTGACGTTAGATGAGAAAATCGATACCACCCTCATGCTTGTGTGTCAAAGTATAGAGCGAGGGGTTAGCTTAGCTTAGCTTAGCATAAGAACTGGAAGCAGGGACGGCTAGCCTGCCTCACTCAAAGGTTGTGTGTGTGTTGGGGTGACCTACACTCATTACTGAGCTCCTCCCTGACGGAGGCCTGAGGCCGCTGCTCTGCTAACATGCTAACAGCCTGTACAGACATTCATCCAGCCTGATCGTTGTGGAGGAGCGAGAGAGCATGAAGTGGCAGAAGAGGGATGTGATGCTCCTATGGAGGAGAGAAGGGAGCGAAAGTGGAAGAGTTCAGGTGCAAGGAAAGAGGGAAGGTGACTCTCATGGAACAGCGGAGGGCTGACACAGTTGCAGTCCGAGGCTTAGCAGTGCCACAGACGTCTCATGCTAACAGTTTCCACATACAACTCCTTTAGCAGCACTTTCTGTTGGTCTGTCTGGAGCCTGTTCTGGGCCAGCTAGCAGCCAGATATCATTATCTCCTTGACTCAGGGCAGAGTAATCTGCCTGCCTGCTCCTGCTTTATTGAGTTGGATAAATATAATATGTGACTCACAGCCATTATCTACTACAGAACAGTCCTATTTATCCAGCAGGCAGAGGCCTTGGCGCGTTGGAACTGGCCTCTCTCTCTCTTTGATGGAACTCCACTCGAGTGATGGAAGCCTTTGAACGTCCATTCATGGGATTTGAACCAGTGGAGAAATGAACAACATGTATTAAATCTTTTAATACGGACAAACTGTGAAGCTAAACAGTTAAAACAGAGTTATTAATGGCATTTAAAAAGTAATGATGGATCAGAAAGAATACTGGGGCAAGTATAGTACTTTATATACTGTACAGAGAGGCGCTGCAGCTGCACGCTGGAGACGACAGCGACAGGCATTTCAGAAAACGCCCGATAACGACTCGCGTTTACGTTGAAGCGACAAAGCAGCTGCAGGAATTATGCAAAAAAAAACAAACGCTGTTTGCTTCCTGTTTCCTACCAATACTAAATGTTGGTTTTGTTTAATAAAGACTACGATCTTTTCATAACTTTAACCAGCTAGCTACAAAAGTCCCCTAACCTTTAACAGACTACTTATTCTAAACAAAAATACTCTTTTCCAATCCTCTTACCAAGTTGTGATTAGGTCTGACCCTAACCAAGCCTCAAGCACAGCTGTGTAAACTCAAACATTTTTACTTTTATGAGGATATGTAACCATTTTCCCAGCTGATCGGGGCATCAGAATACAAATATTAACGTGTCGTTCTGCAGGGCAGCTACAAACCACTTATTTTATTGTTCGTTGACACATTACGTACATTTATCATGTATTGTATATTACATTTGTCTCACTCACTGCATTTAAAGTTTGTTTTTGATTTGATAAAGACAGCAGTTTGCCTCCTGTCATAACATCCAAGGCTGAGGAGCTGGAGGATGCAGGGAGAGAGAAGGACAGAGAGCGAGGGGGAGGCAGAGAGAGGGAGAAAGGTGAGGGAAAGGCTACCCTCTCTTGTTGCAGTCTCTCTGAGGGCTTGACAGGTAGAGAAATAGATCACTGGTCCATGACAGCTCAGTATGACCCCACACTATCATGCAGTGCGCCGTCTGTGGAATGAGCTCCCTGATGCAAGTCATAGTGAGCCCATTCACGGCCCAACTACTTAACTGCAAATCCTCTGTTCTCCCCTGATGGATTCGCATACGTTGTACCCCCGATGTCCATGCACCGTCCTTGACTGCTGGTAATGTTAATGAGAGGATATTACACGACGAGTTATTTCAGCGGCTTAATCACAGGACGAGCGAAGCGTATGTGCAAAAGATTGTTTGTTGGCCGTGTGAAGGACCGGCTTTCCTTCTGTCCCAATATGTGTTGGGATAGGCTCCAGTCCAGCTCCCCCCCCCCCCCCCCCCCATGTCCCTGAACTGACAGGTCATGACAACGATTGAATGGAATGAATAATTGTTTTAGATGAAGATTGAGGGTTTGGGGAGGAGATTGGAGGCCTGGGTTTGGCAGCGTGCTGCTCTCAGCAGCCATGTGACTGCCAAAGCAGTGAAACAGGGATTAACCACAGGCCACAAACCCTCTCCTTCCCTGCCTCCATTCTCCTTTATTCTCCTCTCATACGTTCTCTCTCCCATTTTATGTCCTTGTCTTTCCATATTTCTCCTCTGGTGTCTCCTCTGTAATGTTCTTCACTCTGTCCTCCACAGCGTCTCCTCTTATCTGTCCTCTCCTCTCACAAAGTGACCTCCAGTAGCCACCATCGGAGACAAGCTACTGTATGTTTAGATTCAAAGTAATGACATTGGATTGTATTTAAAGTTCACCTCCAGACACGTTTTAAAGTATGTGGAAAAAGAAAACTTGGCGACTAGCTGACGTATCAGAAGGATAAGTGAAGTAAGGATGTTAGCTTGTGGCTCGCGGCGGCTGACGCAACATGAGTGGTTGAGAAAGTGGGATTTTTTGGTAGATATTGAAGGACGCTCCAGCGTTCGGTTTACATCCCACACACATTTTTGGGGATATAAACAAAAGAAAAAGCACATTTGAGTAGAGGAGATCTTTAAGTAGACGAAAAAAAAGAAAGGTGCGATGTTCATTTTACAGTCGAAGGGATTAAAACAATTTTTCACAAATATAGTCGGCTCAGCAAGCACATCGAAGACGAGTCCTACAGTGTCTTTCACCCGCAAATAAGCTCCACGGAGACAAAAGCTAATTGACTAGCATCGTCCACTATCCTGAATCTGCAATTCTTCAGTTTCACCGAGCCGCCGGAGGTAGAAGTCAAATGAAAGAGAGAAACAGGAGGAGAATGTGGGGGGAAAAGACAATGTCTCCTTTTTAAGTGTCCCTGCTGCCAATGCAATGCATTACAGGGATACAAAGCAAGCCATTACTGCTTAGCATTTGTTGAATCTTCAAGTGCCCAAATAGTGACAGGTCTATTCCTCTACGGTTAGTGAGAGAGGCAGGCAGAGCAGAGGACACCTAATTACCCAGTATTGTGAGGCACAATAAAACTCTTGATAAGCCTGGCGACAGAACAAGCTGTGTGTGTGTGTGTGTGTGCACAACTGCACACTCATATGCATGTGTGCACTTCAATGTGAGCCATGCCTGTATGTGTGTACATGTGTGTGTGTGGGCCCACTTGTCTGTTGTTTTACTTTGAAGGTGTGTGTGCTGCAGCATCACTGTCTCAGCCTGTCCAGGGATAGGGGGACCTGTCTGTGTCTCGGAGCCAGCGGGAAGAGTTGACTGATGACTAATGTGCTCACTGAAGAAGGAATAATGATTTTTCCAGCCGGGGTTAATGGATATGTTTATACACAGAAATTATTTGTTTAAGACGATATGACCGCAATCTATATTTTGTCATTTCTGTCGAGCTGTCCCAGAATCCAATACAAAATGAAAAGGAAAAGACACACACACACACACACACACACACACACACACACACACACACACACACACACACACACACACACACGCACACGCGGGTCATCTTTACACACTTCACTTACGCAGTCATTTTGTATTTGTACCTCCCGTCAACACAAGATGAGTCGCTGAAAATTTGAGTCGTTTCATTGGCAGTAATTTTATTCATTCATGCATTTAACTTCACATAATCCATAGATAACCTTCTTCTGGGCCCAAACAAATACCATAAATACACCACATCATGTAAGTGTATGACACATACACACACATACACACACATACACACACATACACACACATACACACATACACACACAGAAGTCATTTGGAGAAGACTCTGTGAAATAAAGGGACTTTAATAGCAATCAGTAGTCGTAAAGTGGCGGCTGAGGAAGGAGGGGTGACAAGGGACGGATAGGGGAGGACACCAAGAACGAAGCAGAAGATAGACCAATAAATTCTGCCTCTGGTGAAGTTAGCTATAAAACATGTAGCCGTTTTATGTATTTGAGGGCATCGATGTCTGTGTGAAAATAATGCAGAATTAATTAGTGGAGCGGTGGAAGAAGAACCTCATCAGTCAGCCAACCGGGCTCATAAATCAAACATCCAGGACGGGGGGGGAGAGACAAAGCTAATGTCTGACAGTATGGTGAGCATATACTACCTACAAGGAAGCCAAACTACAAACACACAACACTGAGCCTGGATGAGTGGTCAAACATTGTGAGTGTTCATGTTGTATACTTTCATCAGGAGACGATCTCTCTGCTCACGCTGTTGGAGGACAGATTCAAACAGCAGCAGATCTCCAGTTGCCACAGGGGAAGCTATTTATGCTTCGATACGTAGTCTCCACTGCTGTAACGATGAGAGTGTCTGAGTGAATGTGTGGGTGGCTGTGTGTGTGTGTGTGTGTTTTGGTCTTACGCCAGAGATGTTAGCCAGAGGTTATTTGGCAAAAACTGTAATGTGCACTTTGTGTTTTACTGTTAACAGGAGCATGCCACCCAGTCTAGCCTTATCAAATGAAATAACTACCATTTTCATAAATTTAAACCTTCTGGAATATATCATTGTAATGTCACAACTACAACTGAAGCAGTAGCTCCCGGCAGCTTGGTAAAGGTGATCAGTTAGATGCAGGATATATGTAGACTATGCATTCAGTGTTATAATTGAGTTTGACAGACGACTTGCACATGTTTCTGGAGGCTTTCCCATGCAATTTAATGTCCAGTCCAACTTTTTTGGACATGAAAATCCTCACATATACGTTATAGAGAAAGCTTACACAATCTATTACAGTAGAGTAAGTACAGACTGTCGCACCTGAGACAGAAAGTATAACAGGTTCAGGTTTAGATTCTGGGTGAAGCTGTGCAAAGATGAAATCTCCAGTCAGATATTTGGACGAACCAAGTGTCAGCTGGTGGTCAGACTGAGATATTGATTGGAGTAATGAGGGGGGTGCAGAGTGCAACATATATATTAGCCCCCCCAGAATCCCCTTGACAGTGAGCAATAGTAGGCCTACTCTAGTAAGTGCTTGGTAATTGAGAGACTTGGCTCCTGACATTGCACATGCCTCAGTGTAATGTGAAACTGACAAAGATTAAGATATTTCAATCTGGCGGTAGGAAACTTGGCAGGAAGGGATAAGAATGACGTGAAGGAAATATGCACGAGTAGATGGTATGCGCCAATCTGGGGAGTGAGCTTGCAGTTCCTTTAAAGCCTTGAATTATCCATCACTCGGAACAAGTTTAGCGACGGGTCAAAAGTGTTTCAACACCGCAGGAGTTTCTGTCACGTGTGTGTGCTGGACTGTACTATCAACACCATCCGATAGGTTGGAGAGTTTGACAGTTTGCGGACAACAACATCTGATTGGATAGAAGCCCATCGTTCTCCCAGGTTGTTATTTTTATCACAAACAAGATGTGTGTGAAGGAATTAATAGCTTGGGTGTTTGCGTGGCCGTGTTTTCAGGTTGGAAATTCCAGAAAATCCAGGATAAATCCCATCCCTGGTCCTGAGTATTGAAGAAATACAATGTACAATGTACATAGCAGAGGCCCTAGAGACGGCTAAACAAAGGCTGACATTGCTTTCAGCCTAATGAGACATTCCAAAGAAGCAGAAGCCAAACAGATAAATGCTGCGTTCCAAGGTGTAGTCCCAGTAACATGCCAATAGCAGGACATGGACAGTACTGGGAGAGCAATAATAAGAGAGACAGAGGCATCACACCAATGCTCAATGGCTAATAGCTCCAAGGGCAGACCACCAACATCTCCCACAGCAGGAAACATCACCACAAGAAGAAACCTGGCAACACAGATGAACCAGCTACTGACATATGACTGGACAATGCTTCATATCATATACAGTAGAAGTAGAAGTCCCACACAGAAAGCAGAACTCTTCCAGCAAACAGCCTTGAGAGGTTTTAGGAAACGTCTGTGGAAACATCTGATCAAGTTGGGCTCATTGCATAAAGTCCTATGAAAAAATGGATCCAAGATGTATATCCAATGTCTGTCAGGGTGTTCTTGACACCTAAAGTATACAAGCCACTTATCAAAACAACAATAGTGACGCAATTAATCTCCAAACTCCAAAACATCTCTACGCTACTGATGTTGGAAACATGTAATCCTTCACACATGCCTTGTGTGAGAACGCTCTGGGTGTCTCGAGGTTAGAATAAGATGGTTGGACATATTCCTGACTCCAATAGTCTAAATAGATCTGACCTAAAGTACAAGTTTTCCACATCAACGACTCTGAGAGAAATGAGGCTGAACCTCAGCTCTTTGCATCTCTGTTTTCTTGTGCGGGTCGTCTTGTCCTTGTCTTTGACTCCATCAAAATCTTCCTCCGTTCACACCCCTACACTGACTTATTGCCTGCTGTAATAAAGGTGCTAGCTACTGATGTTGACTGACAGACGGCTAACACAACCAGCTCTGTGCATGTGTGTGTGTGTGTGTGTGCATGTGTGTGTGTGTGTGCATGTGTGTGTGTGTGAGAGAGAGAGATACCTAAGGGCACAAACAACAACCTAAGGTGCAGGTTGTGCTAGCCAGACATCTGTTGTTAGTGGTGGAAGGTAAGTGAGTTTGACAGAGCTGAGATTGAACAGGAGGCATTCTGCCAGCCAGGTGAAGACAGACGCTTCACCCCCACCAAAGACACAAACAAACACACACATACAGTAGACTCTCACACACACACACACACACACACACACACACACACACACACACACACTCCTATATAATCATCATACACTTATACAGTAGTGAGTAGCCAGGGCACATTTAAGACAAGGCATGCCCCCATGTGGCAGGAGCCCTGAGCTAGAACACTAAACTCTGTCTGTCACTCTATCCACTTTAATTTCCATCAGTGCAGACACACAGTGCTGTATGATTGAGTGTCTGTCCAGTGGGAGACGAAACAAATAGTGTGTTTGCATATTTGTTACTCACTCACTCAAACTATTGTACCTTCTGTCTGTATTTAGCTCTTTAGGTTTACTCGGGTTTCCCAGTTTCACATCGAGATCATCATTCAAAGTGTCACACTTCCAATTCTGACGCAACAGGTCGACAGGCAAGCACAAGTAGAACGTATCTCTGCGACAAAAGCAACTTTAACGTCACTTACAGGAAATCCATCAAAGTTTCAGTTAAGTCCTAAATCATTAATAAATATGAATAAATAAAAACTTTGCTAATTTAATAATCATCTCTCAATCTGACCGTTTGTGCAGCATTGAGATGTTCCACAAACTGGCTAGGGGGCATTCAAGAGCTTTCACCTATTCTTAGCATTCAGTAAATTACAAAGACTGCAAACCAGCGAGACAATTTCACCTGCATTAGCCCGAGCAACGCAATTTAATCATCAACAGAGCCCTCGATCCAGCCGCACTGTTTTAGGGACATCGGAAAAAAACTGGTACCCAATGTAGTATTTTTAAATGACTTTTTCATTATTGTAAAAACTGCATTAAAAGATTCTGGGTTTTACCGTGTGTGTGTGTGTGTGTGTGTGTGTGTGTGTGTGTGTGTGTGTGTGTGTGTGTGTGTGTGTGCTCTTGCCTATGCTTTACGCAGGTCCACTGACACCCTCCTCCATAATTCACTGGTCTATAACATCAGTCACATCATTATACACCGTAAATTGGCTCCTCACACACACACACACACACTTTTCTTGAGCTCCAATAAGAATGTTTCAGCGTTGTCGTTATCCCCAGCTCTGATTATTATTTGTTAGTTATTGAAACCGGGTGCTGCCGCCGTATTGGTTAAGCCCGTCAAAAGAAGAAAAAAAGATTTCACTTGCTGAAACCTACAGCTTATCTTCTCAAATGACAAACCAGTCTGGTAGTAAATCAGTTTCCTCAGTGTTCGGTACAGTAGAGGACAATGAGAGGAGTTGTGTTGAGCAGTCAGTGATGTGTTCCCTGTGTGCCGGCCACCGCTGCTCTCTGCTGTGCGCCCGCAGCTACAGTGTGTTCCCTGTTTTATCACTCTCATCTAAATGAACCACACTCACAGCTGGAGAAAGGTGACCCGACTGCTAATCAACCACCAGAGCCACAGTGCACCGTGTGTGTGTGTGTGTGTGTGTGTGTAGTGCGGGACAGTTATCCTCTCAGGCAGATGCTCATATGTTCTGCTGTATGCCGGTCCTTACAATGTGTCTCTGAACTGATCTCAAAGATCCACTCTAAAGGGAAGGAACATTCCACCGCTCACTTTTCTGCCAGTCCTCCTTTTTCCCCTTGCCTCTCTCCAGCTGAGTATTAAATTCAGCAACTGAGAAGGTGACCTGCGTGCTCTGCCATAAAGAGCAGGGGAGCGGAGGAGAGGGAGGGGGGGGAGAGGAGAGAAGGGGAGCTGAGCGTAGGCTGCTGGATCAGCAGAATCTGAGCGTTTAGAGGCACACAGATGTGTATGTGTGTGCACGCGCTTTCTCAGCCTCTCTTACACACACACACCACACCCTCCTCCTCAGCGGTGAGGCGTCTGGGGAGCCCAAGGGCGAGCGCTCGGCTGTCACCCTCCCCCACCTTCTCCTCCCATCCCTCCCTCCCTCCCTCCCTCCCTCCACCCCTCGTGTGAGCCGCACCCCAGAGCCACCACACAGCAAGACACAGACCCGCTGCCACCTATTACTGCCACGCTGTAACACACATGTACACAGGCACATGTACACACAAACACACTCTCTCTTACACACACACACACACACACAAACTCTACATTTCACACAAAGCACTTTGATTCTAACACATAAATGTGCAAAAGCCCTCAGTCTCCCTCTCTCTCTCTTTCTGCCTCCACTCTGTCAAATCTCTGCCTTCACACTAAACAGCTCCGTGGGGATTGGCAGGCAGGCGGGCAGAGAGGAAATAAATATGTTTCCTGACGACAGCATAGTTTTCTGACAGTACTCTGGCACTGGGCTGGGCTGCTGTGCTGAGGCAGAGAAGAGCGTGAGCTGTAAGTGGATGATTGTTCTAACAATCTTTTGCTCAGGCTGCTCACCGACTACCCAAGCTGGGACTTTAATGTCTGCGCATCTATAAGGCTTTATTTTCCTCCCGAGGAGAGTCCTCTGGCTGTGGAGCCACTGATGAACGGATTCATTACCATTACAAACATCTCCAGGCAGCAGATGACAATGAAAGCAATGCACACATTGAGATGTAGATCTTTAAAATATTGCAGAGTGTACAGCATATTTATCACACTCACAAACCAGTTGGGCTAGAAGAAAATGCAAATGGATGATAAGTACCTCACAAATGAATGGTGGGTAAACAGCATGCAAGGCTAGTTCTGGTCCTGGATATATCCAGCATGCAGCAAAATTAAATTAAACATATCATCTGGGGCACCCTGGTGTTAAGGCTCCAACTGATGAACCTCAACGTGTGCTCGTACATGCAGATGGTGCATACAGCGTGCACATATAGTCTGCAAGGTCACAGCAGGGGACCCTCCAAGGCGTGGGTCGACGACAACATGTTCATCACCTGTGGACCCTCATGGCTATTTTGGCAATGCAGAAAAGAATGCAATGCAGTGAATTAGAGGCACAGTCCAGTCCACTGTGATTACATAACTAAGCTAGTAAAGCAACAACTAAATATTAGCTAACAGCTGTCATGTTTTAGCTTTTCTAGTATTAGCATCGCACTAACGATGGATCAACTATTCCCAAAATCTTTGCCTTGCGACTAAATGCGTATAGAATATGACAAAGTGAATGTTAAAATCTATCTTCCATATTTTACTATTTGTATTGTCATGAATAACTACAGCACACAGCCACAACAGATGCTAGCTGGTCAGTCACTCAACCAATCAGACTTACGATGGAAAGTTTAATGGATTGAAAAATCTGCGCATTCTTCTTTATGTCAAATCCTGGTGCCTACATTACCCACAATGCAACCCAATTCTGTCAGAGACGCTACAGACGTCTGGTGTTCTGACTCTCTGAGACTGAGATGGGCGTATCAAGGTGTGTGTGCGTGTGTGTGTGTGTGTGTGTGTGTGTGTGTGTGTGTGTGTGTCATACAGGAAGGAAGCCCAAACAGCTGGTGCAGTTTGCCCATCTAATCAGATCACTGAGAGGGAGAGAGAGAACAAGTGGGAGAGACAAAGAGAGAGAGAGAGAGCCCTCCGAGGAACAGATGTAATTTCAGAGCACCAAAAAAAACCAGCTTAAAATGCTCCTGATCACATTAGCTCGCCATCACAAAATAGGATTTCTGCACTGCCATAGTGAATGCCCATTACAAATTACTTAGGCACTGCAGACCCGTAACTCAATAGGCAGGGAAGGGCGGGGAGGGCGAGGAGGGCAAACAGAGGGGCAGAGATGGGGGATCGATACTTATCAGTAATAATTATATCCTTCCTCCCACTTCTCCATCTCTCCCTCCGCTGCTCACCCTCCACCCTGAGTAAAGCACATATCTTACATTAATCATCGGTAGATTTCTCTGCTCGATAAGATAATTAACATTATGGGCGGGGGGGGGGGGGGGGGGGGGTGTAGGTAGGAAGTCCTGATGATGTGAGGCAGTGGTCCAGCACGAAGGCTGCCAGGAGTGTCCCAGGCTGGAAAGTGCTGAAGGCAGCACACACAGTTACAGTAGCAGCCCACTGAATTAAAAGGCCAACTTAATGAAAAGTGAAAAACACTGAAAAATGGGGGGAAAAGGAAGATAAAGCTAAAAATTCATTTCTCTGTTGTATGCATCTATCAAAGGCAAATAAAAACCCTGAGAAATTCATCATAGCAGTCTATTTGGACCGTAGAAATCAACATTATGCAAAGCGGCTGGGAGCGCAGCGGGGAGAAGGACGGAATGGAAAACAAATAAATCAACAGGGAGAGAAACAACATTGTTTGTCCTTTGTCTGTACCTTTGTACCCTCCACCTTGTTTCTTGATGTTCTTATTGTTACTGTAGTCGTTTGTGACGATAGCTTCAGGTTGTGAGTTCACTCAATCAGCGCACTGTGCTCTGGACTACACAAACAATTACATTTCAAGATATTAAAAGAGTATTGTAAGCCAAGATCAGGAATAAGCTGCCTCGGGACTTGGGCACGAGCAGAGAGCGTAACGAAAGGCTATCGACGACACACTGGAGCCTTTACGACAGGTACAGTATGTTCAGCCTCGCTTTAAATGTGATGCCACGAGCTGCACCACATTTGGTTTTTTAAAGTTCAATCACAGTGTGAATAATACTTCTATAACATGCATTCTGTTAATAAACTTTATTAATATGATGCATAATTAAAGATAATGATGTTTTGGTTTCCTGTCCAGTCCTCTTGTGAGGAAAGCTCAGAGAAAACAGCTAAATGAGTTCCCAAAGTGACGATGAGCTTTGTTTTTCACCTGTATTTGTACTTTATGTTAATCATTCGATGACGGTTTGTTATGAACGTGACACAAAAGGGTTGAAAATAAAAAGGTCTCTACTCAAGATCGTTCAGGTACAACAAAGAATCACTGGATGAGGAAAAAACGTAGAAGAAAGGAAATGCAAAAGACTAAACTTGACTACAGGCACAATTCTACAACGGTTTCTTGGTTCCAAAACGCTGGTTCTGTTGGCGGCAAGACACAAGACGAACTGGCACAGGACAAAGGGAGACGAGGACTATATATATATACACACGCACACAAGAGGTGATGGGAAACAGGTGGCAACAATCAAACAGGCGGGAAAACTCACAAACAGGAAGTGCTCTGAAACGAGAGGGAAAGGTAGTTACAAAATAAAACAGGAAGTGCAATGACGAGAGTGACTGTAACCTAAGTGAACAATGAGACTAAACATAAATCTAAACATAGACTATAAAACTAGACATAAATACATTTATGTCTAAATGTATTTCGATGTATGTCTAAATAATACGTGTGGTTCAAGGGGGGGGGGGGCATGGTACTGGTACCATGTTACACATTGAGTGAAACTGAATTCTTCTATATACGACATTCAGAGCATGTATATAGCAGTAAACAACTATGTTCCACTAAGATATAGTGGAGTGATGGCGTCCTGAGCCGAGAATGATGCATGTGTCCCTGTGTGAGCGCCCCACTGGCTGGCTAATGGCGGTTGCCACTGTTAACACCATCCCGACCGACGTGGATCATGTGTGAGTGCCTGCATGTGTGCACTGCTTGCATTTGCTCGTTCAGACTAAAGACGCCTCTTTGTAGCTTGAGCCTTTGAGAGACAAAGATTGAAGGAATAATCATCTGGAGTCAAACAAACAGCCCGAGATGCCACCGTTCATCACCGAGGGAGGTAAATGGCAGGAGGGGGAATTGGCATGGATGGAGCAGTTTGGGAAAGAAGGAGAAGAGCAGCATGAGGAGAGAGAACCTATCGAACTCCAGGCTGCATTTTGGCCTCACAGAAGCTTTTTTTTTTCTTTCTTCTGGCTCGTGCGCCACACACACACAAAGCAACTCCTTTTCCCACACACTTGCGGATAGTGTGCATCCCTGCAACATTAACTCTGGATTTATTTGAGGTTAATTAGGAGAAGTGATGTGGAACTAACTTCCTAGTGTTAAGCACTCTGGAGCACCGAGTGTCTGCTGAATGGCCCTGAGGTTGGAATTTAAATCTTACTGAAGCCAAAACTCCCCCTCAGAGTTTTTCAGAATTGCTTTTAATGACATGCGCATGCACGGCTAAGGACGTGATACCGGGAGGTCACCGGTTCAAACGCTGCGACTGGCTGGGAAAAGCTGGCTGAGAGAGGCAATGAAAAAACACGGCTCTCTCCTCTAACAACTGGTGTCAAGGTGCCCTTGAGCAAGGCTTTGTCTGAGCTGTCTGAAATGTGTGAAGGGATAATCTCAGTATGAGGAGAAATGTGAAGGGAAATATGAGGGGAGGAGGAAGATGTTGTAGAAGAGTAAAGACTAGAGAAGAGGACATGAAACGTGAGGAGAGTCGGATGAGGTGAAGAAAATAATTTGGGGAGCAGCAGGTGACACATGAAGGAGTAAAAGGCCATATTTTGAGCGGAGGAGGAGCTCTCAGGGGCCTCTGGGTGCTTTCACTCCTCTCTTCTTAACTGCTCCCTCATAGCCATGTGGTCAGATAAGCAGCGAGCTGCTCCATCGGGCTCAGCCAGGCCAGGAAGGCCACCGTTCTGACTGACAACGAACAGACTGAGTCCACCATTGATCTTCAAGTCAAATGTGGAACTTGGGCTCTCAAGGCTAAATGGTAGCGACAGGGAAGCCATCCATTATATATGATCGCTCCCTGTGGAGGATTAGCCTTCACATAGTTCTGAAGATAAAAGAGAACATTGTCTAAAAGCACTTCTAATTGTTCTGTTTGATGAAGACAAAGACAGACAATGGAGAGTAGAACAGTGGCGATAAAGCGTCGCTTATTACATTTAGAGGTCACGACCTGTGGTTGGTATGAACAATAAATAATGACAAGGTAATGATGAACGAGGCCTTCAAACACACTGCCTTCTACTCGGACATGTACACACACGCACACACACACACAGAGGGACTCACAAGAAAAGGTGTATCCAAGAGGTTCATTAGTCAGTGTGTTGTGTGGTAATAGCGTGGGACAGGTGATGGAGCAGGGTGTGATGATGCATCAACAACATCAGCCCTGGGTGGCGTCACCTGCAGAGGTAGCAGATGGCACACATGACTGGTGAGGAGCCAAACACACCCTGACACACACACACACACACACACACACGCACACATTCAAACACGCAAATATGCACAAATGACATTACAAAATTGGTATTTTAGAATGAATACGCTGTGAGCATATACATAAATTAAAACACACATCATGCATACACACAAATACACTGCAGAACTCCTTTCATATGTTTGTGTGCATACCCACGAGCTATAAAAAGCTGAACTTTCTTACAGAATCTGAACTTAAATTGTTTTGTTTGCACTTTCAGGAGATGCATTGTCCTTGTGAGAGACGAAGGTGGGAATGGTCACCCCCGCCATCCCCCCCACCCCCACCCCCCCCCGCGTGCACTGCAGTACCTCTTAGGGTCTTTCTTGCACGCAATTGTGGCTCTCATACGGAATCCCATACGGTCAGAGTTAAAGAGGCTCCCCATGTCATTTCATATACACCATCCATGTCACCATAACATTGCTTGGTCAAATGCACCACCATAACCTAAAAAGAGACACTATAGCACAATCCAATATGGTCTGTTTTGCACGAATGAAGAATAATTGCTGAAAATCTCAATCAATTCTCGCAGCCTGCCTCTCTTTCGCTCCTGCTGACTAAATGCTATCTTCAGCCGTTCTTCCTTAGAACTAGTAATTTCATGTAATCACCAAAGTGATCAGAAGAAAGTACGCCGGTGCTCAGTCAAATATCAGCTACCTCAATCACAGCAGCCTTCGGGAGAGCAGTTAAGGTGCGCCTGGAGGCTGGATGTGACATTTGGTTGGCTGGAATTTGCATAATCACTCTGATGTGGAGCCAATCACGACAATTGCTGCAACAATACGACTGATTATTGCTGTGGGAAAAACATCATCGTTGTGTCAGGTTTTCTGAGCGCTACTGTACTTTCTGACTGTGTTCAGCAGACACACACACACACACACACACACACACACACACACACACACACACACACACACACACCTTATCTCCTTATTAACTCCGACTGTGTGTGGTCTGTGCTTATCATGCATTGCACTGCCATATTACTGCAGGCCTGCGTTATGAATGCCATTTAAAAGCTCCCTCAGACAGTTATGTATTGATTATGGGTAGAGAGATGGACTGTTTAGCTAAAAGACGATTGTACATTTAATCTACATGCAAAACACATTTCAGCAAAAACCCGAGTCCCTTGAAAATCTGGGTCTTGGCAAAAACAGCAAAAGTGTGATTAATTCAAATGTGTTAGCTCTTAAATTGTGACACTGAATAAAAAGTATAAATGAATTATAAGAATAGTATACTTAATATCAAACCAAAAAGAAACAACAAATGAAAGCAAACCTAGACCGTTTTTACCCAACCTTTATCGGGTAATGAAAAGGCATGACCTATGAACCTCAGTCATAATTATATAATGACCTTCACATCAGAAATGTATACTGCAGCAACTGGAGCTTAACCAACCGCAGCGCAGGAGAGAGCGAGAGAGGCAGTCAGCACTCGTGCAGAGCAGACCGCTTCATTTCTCCAGCACCTTCCCTTTGTTGTAAATAAAACATTATTTCAGATGTTCAATTAAGATAAGTACCCTTAATTTAAGACCTCAGTCAATGTACTGCCATCATTATTCAAGAGAGTGAGTGAGAGAGAGAGAGAGAGGGGGAGAGTGAGGGCATTGACAGTGATAGAAACTGCCCCGGCCTCTCCCCTGCTCTCCTGAGTGACAGGGTCTGTGCAGCCTGTCAGCCTGTCTGTCATCACCATTGCTTAGTATTCTCCTTAAGAGCGTCTGCCTGCTCATTATACACAGCCTCTTGTTCTGGACTGACATGTTTTCTTTACATCGATATTTTCATTGCAGCTGAAACGCCCCCCCCCCCCCTCCCTTTCTGCCAGTAAGCCTGTCCATGAGGCATACTTTGAGATGGAATAATATTTCATAAGAAACTTTATTTATCCTGCGTGATGCCTTGATATGATACGGACAAAGAAAACAAATAAAGCACGATGCGTTTCATCACTGTGACAGTAACAGTCTGATACAGTAACAGCTCTACCTGCTAGCCGGGGCCATTCTTCTCATATCTCAATTGCTTTCACAACCAACTTTAATTTCCTCTAAAAGACAACATTATCAGAAGCCAAGGTTAAAGGAACCAGCCAATTTCATAATGATCTTAGCCGTGCTATCTTACCGGCTGGAGGATAAAGCAGCCAGACAAAACTACATCAGGAAAAAGTGCTATTAGTACTGCAGTGTCATTGTGTGATGTGAGATGCATAGAAAACACCACAACCAACAACAAGCCATTACTAGCGAAGGCATTAAATTACAATTGAAGAAAGAACTCAAATGGTTTTGTATTGTGTGTGCAGAGAAAAGAAAGCCTGTCACGAATAACAGCCAAATACTAGAAGTATGTTCTTTCATAAAAGCAATGTCAGGATTGTCCAACAGAGTTTCAGCATTTACTGAAAAGGTCAGCAAACCAAGATGGATGTAATATTTTAAAGGTGCCTGTCTCTACCTGAAATTGACCAACCCCATTATACAAAAAAAAGAAAGAAAACCCCACTCTCAATAAAGTAGCCTGAACAGAAACTCTTTTTTCTGTAATTGGGTGTGAACATTGTTTTCTGTAATAACACGCTGCTGGCTGGTGGTATTCCCACAGAGCATGTGCTTTCATGTATCCTATTCCATGTTATCAGTGGACGTTTCAAAGGGAGAAGGGCTGTCAGTGGTGCGAAAGACCCCCGTGCTCACTGTGTCACTCTCATTATAAGCCTAAAAAAACCAGGAAAGATATTCAATTTAGATAAGTCCCCAGACCACGCTTGCCTTGCCTACGTGAGACAATGCTCTATTTCTCTCACCCATGCTCCACAGAACATGGATGCCGCATTGTCCCTCTCTCCGACAGGGCTAAGCAGAGGAAATTTCCAATTATGGATCGAAAGGACAGAGAGGAGAAAAGCCATACAGTCAGAATGAGAGCGAGAAAAGACGACCGCAGAGGTGCCATTACAAGAAGTCTTTCCTATTGTTGGGTTGCCATGTAGGTTTTATATTTATCTAAACTCTGACAGAAAAGTTGATTTCCTACGAGTGCTGGGCTCCTCGCAGCAGTAAAGGAGAAAGTGTGGGAGAGGTGGAGAGACAAGAGTCACGCACGCACACACACACACACACACACACACACACACACACACACACACACACACAGAGCAGGTGACAAAACGAAAGGTATCGACTGTCAGACATGGACTGGAATGTTTTTCTCCGTACCTCCTGTGGAGAAGCAAAATAATTAGGTATGAGGAAAAACTCTGACTGCACGCGCACAAAGAAAATCAGCGAAAGGCCAGATACTGGCATCCACGCAGATAAAGAGACAATCAGCCTGCGTTACTCATCAGGAGAACTTTATAGTGACAACTGAATGTGAATTTATCATCTTTCAGTGTAATAAAAACAGGGATTTTGTGTCTACTTTCTATGTTTTTTCATTCTGTTTCGACTCTGTTATAGTTCATGTATAAACTATCATGATTTATTGTTTAATAAATAGGCTTATTGCCTTTGCTATACGTTATAGCTGATTGATAGCATCAACGCACCCCAGAATATAACTATAACAACATCTTTCTGCCTTTTAAAAATGTTTTTTTGCAAAACCATAGCTCATCTCTACAGTATCTGAATGTGTCTCCTTTGATAACAGCCTGTTTCTCCAACGTGCAAACACATGCACACACACACACACACAAAACACGTCCTTCCCTCCTCAGAAAAAAAAAAGCAGTTCTGCTCACAGTAATGAAAAGGGAGTCGACTGCCTTCAGGTGCGGCTGTGCTGATGTGTGTTGGCAGGCGCTGCCTTCGCCACTGTTGAAAAACACAGAGAAATCTGCTCTGCTGTCCTGCCTCTCTCAACCATGGAGGACAGCACAGGCTGACTGGCAGGATTTGGAGCAGCGTCTGGGATCAACAGCCAAGACCCGGACCACAGCAGCCTGCGTCTCCCTGAGAGAGCGGTGGCTCGTCACACTTCACCAGGCGAGGAGATGAGCCACTGGATCTGTCAGCACCAGATGCACTGTTTGTGTAAATGTGTGCATGTGTGTGTACAAGTGCTTTTTTTGCTCTATGCTACTTGTAGCATTGTAAAACCGATGACATATCCCCCATGCTTATTTGAAGTAGATTTAGGCGACACAACAAAGGGCTGCACTGTAATCTCAGCACATAACTAGAGGAGCCATGTGGACAGGTGTTAGGAGCAGATCATATTACTCACTGACTCGTCGGGGTGCCTCAGAGCTCGGGAAAACCCATGAATATTTCCTCAAGATAATGCAGGTGACATCATTAATATTCACTGCGTGTGCAGTGATTTACAACGGGAAAGACCATCGCAATATTCATAATGCGGGGGAGCTCACCGCCCCGCTCTGGTACACAAGTTTGGGCCTGCAATTTCAGCACCTTGGACAGTTCAAAGGTCACATTCGGGTCAGGACCGGACCTGAATATTAATACCAGCTAATCTACTGTACAGAGTCAGCACGCATCGACTGGCTTTCCCCACCTGCTGTTATAAACCTCATGCTGTGCGAGGTTCTTACAGCCCAGTGACACAGGAGGGAGTTTTGAATATCGGGCACCAAACCAAATGTGGAGATTTGAGAGGCTCATGAGGGGCCCTTCATCAATATTCATGAAGGATTCCCTCGGCTTCCCTACTGTATGGCAAAGCCTGTGTTATTATTCATAAGGTTAGGATTGTGATCAGCCCTTAGTGTTGAGCAGTGAGACAGAGGAAGACGAGGAGGTTTCAGCACCACGGACAGTTTCAGCACCACGGACAGCTGCAGCACCACGGACAGTTTCAGCACCACGGACAGTTTCAGCACCACGGACAGCTTCAGCACCACGGACAGTTTCAGCACCACGGACAGTGTCAGCACCACGGACAGTTTGAGCACCACGGACAGTTTCAGCACCACGGACAGTTTCAGCACCACGGACAGTTTCAGCACCACGGACAGCTTCAGCACCACGGACAGTTTCAGCACCACGGACAGTGTCAGCACCACGGACAGTTTCAGCACCACGGACAGTTTCAGCACCACAGACAGTTTCAGCACGTGTCACTGCAGGCCTAACAGGAAAACAAATCAATAAGGCAAAACTAACTCTTCAAACTACAGCACATGCTCAACACAGTATGTCTTCCAGTGTGCTTTTTCCTTTTCAATACTTCGCCTCACACTGAAATTTGTCTTGATGTAATTAATTTGAGTCAGAGCTATGGCTCGTAGTGGAATAAACTGTATTTAATAAACGCAAATAAAGGGAAATTCCTTGCAGCACTTGTGATGACTCCTGCTATTTATGGCGGCGCTAACACACAGAGACGTGTTGCTTCAGAGAGACACTTTCAAACTCTATTTTAATAAAGAGATGCACTTTACTTTCACTGACGTGTGACATGAGAAGAAATTGGAGGGGAAGTAGTTACATCGTACTTTGCCTGAATAGACTGGAAAGAGTTGTTTTGTTTTTGTTTCTTTTCACATTAACGTCTTTTACAAAGTTAAAGACACTGATCTGCAAGACGGCTTTAGAGCTGGAAAATCTAACCTCAGCTAATCGCGAAGAAGAGAAAACTGTTTTTCTGTGCACAGAAAAGCAGAATTAATATTTACTGAAAGACAAAAAGCAACATTCAAATGGTATCTAAATGTGCTTTTTTTAACAGGAACACCAGATGATATACAATTATGTATATTAAGTGTAGTAAGTGTTTCCCAAATTCACACTAAGATATAAGTAGTAAATAGCTTCCAAACATAGTGAAACAACAATTCAAAGTAATATGAAGCAGAACTCAAATCAGTTATAATGATCCCAGCAGGTCCCACAGCGACACACATGTAAACATCCAGAGACTGTTTTCCACCGTTTTAAAAAGCTGTAAAAATAAAAAGCAGTTAAAGTGCAGGAGCAGCAACGCAGGCTCAGCAGAGGGCAGATGTCCCAGCACATTGCAGAGCACAGAGAGTTTTATCAGGACATTAACAGAGCAGCACACAAGCCAACAATATCAAGTCAGCTAACAAGTGAGCCAACTGGCCATCAAGCCAGCCAGAGAAGCAGACACACAAACTGTAGAGGGAGCCAATCAAGCATGAAGTCCCATGCAGCTTCCTTCTGTAAACACTGAGGGACCTTAGAACGTGAACAGGGCCAACTGTCAGTCAAGTATCACAAAGATAAACAAGCACATTTGTAGCAGTTACAAACTATTGATTAAGCAAAACAGGGGAGGGGGGGGGGACATTTTAAGCACAGCTGACAGCCCTGTGGTCGGGGCTGAACTCAACTTCAAGAAACTATTCAGGCCTCTCGCGTCTTCCTGTCCTGAGGACACACAGACACACTCAGACACACACTGTACATGCCAACCACTCCACTGTCCCATCGCTTCACATACACACATTCATATGTAAACACCCAGAGACCGGCTGTTCCCCTCTGAGTGAGTGCAACAGAGCGCAAGCTGCTTAATAACTGGCAATGATGGGCTGCTCGGTCCCAGTCGGAGACCAACCTGAAGCGCTCTGCCCAGGATGTCAACTCTACTCACATCAATTACCACTGACTGCTAGCCTGCCTGCACCACGGCACTGACTGACAACTAGATAGCACTCACACTGCTGCGGGCTATGGTGACTTTGGATTTAGGTTTGCAGTCGTCACAATGTCAAACACCTGCTCCCACAAGTGTCAAGTAGCCACTCAGCGTCAGAAGCGACTCTCCAGAGCCTGTTTACTGTGGATAAGGTGTAAGGGGGGGGGGGGGGGGGCTCTGAGGTTACAGAGGGAGGTGGGTTGACTAAGTTTGGAATCTTCTTCTACTAAAAATTCTTGAATTTTCCATTAGTCAGTCGTAAGCCTCTCAGAAATAACAGCCCCAACGTGAGGTGAACATAGACTGTATATAAGACGTGGACAGAGTCAGCCTGAAGTCGCCCATTGGTTTGTGGACTACAGCTTTGAAGCCTCGAGTTTCGGCCGTCTCCATCTTTGTTTTTAGGAACCAGAAGTAACAACGAGAGGACGAGAGGGAGGAGCTAAGTACAACCAACGCTGAACAAGACATTTCTAGGCGACCGAAATATTACAATGAACTTTTATGAACTGTACAAACACTGTCACAGGGTTAAAGTAGTAAGTCGAAAACAAGGACAGCACCCAACACCGTGGTAGCGACCTGTCAATCACAAGTTAGCCCTGCCTTAAAGCATACCCTGCTTTATAGTCTATTTTAATGTAAATGAGACCTTAATTTACAAAATGAACATCATGCTGCATTGAAGAAAACTTGAAACTAGTGATTAAGATCATAAACTCAATAAAATAGAAAAACAATGTAATTAATTCAGTAAGAAGTTGGGTCATTTTCTCATAGACTTCTATACAATCTGAGGAGTCGCCCCCTGCTGGCCATTTGAAAGACTGAAGGTTTAAGACCAACATACTTAACAATTCACAAATGCACCCTAAAGAAATATGAGCTCTGCCAACTACATGTAATCATTCTAAAGTAATACCAAAGCACAGAACCGCACATACTGTAGGGGAGCAAGCTGGAGCTGGAGCCAAGAGCAAATCTTGGCACCGTGACTAATGCATCGCAAGAAGATCTGTCAAACCGCAATAAACACCGTCACCACAACCGCCACCCCCCTCATTCCTTTATGCTACCTTCTCATCTGTAAGTGCATTGCTCTTTCTCAGGGGACTAAGGCTCCATTACCTTGAGGCTGTGACTTTTTTTTCTTCAATAAACCACTTTATTTCTGTAATATTGTCATCATGGTCAAACTGGAAGAGTTTGATGTCACCTCACATTGTCTATGCACAATAGTGACTTTTACTTTTCTCATCCTGGCCTCCCAGAATAAGATATTTCTCGTCTCTGATACCCAGAATGCATTACTCTGATTGTGGCTCTGGAGCAACTTGTCTGATCAGTGAAATTACCATCAGTTCAAGCAGCCAAAATGGACAGCTGTCCGCTTTCTTAGGGGCTGTCAGATATCGTTAACACTGTCACACCTGACTTACGGATACGTCATTATTACCATGAGTTGGAAAGTCTTGAATAAATATTGATATTTGTAAGAACAGGTGTGTAATAATGTTAAAAGATACTTCTAGAGTCTACTTCAAGAGACCGAAACCTGTAGTGGATTCATCAGACACCAAGTATCTACATATAGTACTAATATAGAGGATCCACCTTTAGCCACATACTCCACTATTAAAACATATAAAAGAGCCATAGAGATTATGTTTGCTTTATAGCGTGTGTTATTACACCTGTTCAATGTCATGCAAAGGTCTGGATAAAGTCAGTTCTTGTATTCTCATGAAGCTCCGGGGCGGGGGTTGTAAATAATGATAAAAACCTGCATGTTCTGCTGCTATTGTTCTCGCAGCACCTCAATAAGACGGTTGAGCTCAGTGGGGATTTCCACAAGGTCCATGTTGATCACATCTGGCCCCGCTCTGGAACGGACCCTTTATGATAGAGAGCAGGAGGGTCTCCCATCTCTCCAGACACTAATATACAAGACCTGCCCCTTTTGAAATTGACTGTGACCTCTGCCACACTTGCAATGGACTAGTGCTCTCCACTGTATGGGATTTTTGATCTCTCTCCGCCGCTCTCTCTGCTCTCTTATCAGCTTCTTCTGCTGGGATATTAAAGTGTGCACAGTGACATTGGCAAACTCATGAACACTTACTGCTTACACAGACGCACATGCACACACACACATACACTCACACACACAGATGCCAACAGACGCACTGGAGTATAATGCACACACGCTGTGCTAAGACGCGAAGTTGTTAAAAACGAGACACGCTTTGAGACTTTGAGGAGTGTCACAATTTAATAACTTTCTTATTTCTATTCAGTTTGTTTTCCTCATCATGGAAATATTTTTAATTTGCTACAGAGCTCCACTGTCATAAAGCGCACAGAGTGTCCTGCACGGCGCTGTTACGCTGCAGCTGTACATATGGCACGTTTGGGCTGCTTGGCAAGGAAAATACATAAAAATCTCACTTTGTATCATAAACTGAAGTTCATTCACACATGAACACACACGCTCAGATTGTGATTAATTATAGTGCACACACAAATGCCCACATGTGACAGCTCACATTTGAGCATATGGATTCATGTCCTGCACACTCATCGGTGTCACATTCTATTCCAGCCGATGGTGTTTTTGTGTGTTCACCTAAATGCCAGACATCTTGTGTGTACGTGTGTTTTAGCCTGTGTCAATATCTTTGTTGCTTAAAGTGTGTGTGTGTGTGTGTGTGTGTGTGTGTGTGTGTGTGTGTGTGTGTGTGTGTGTGTGTGTGTGTGTGTGTGTGGTAAGGGGGGTAATAAATCATGATCTGAATGTGGACGGGGCTGGGTATGAAACCTCACGCTGCCGCTGCCACCTCAGGCAACTGCTGCCCTATACCAGCCAACAACCGTCACATTTCACATGCGCTCTAATCAACAGGAGAAAGTGCAAACGGATTAATACAGTTAGACCGCTAATGCCACAGATTACGGTGCACAGCAGCCTAATATGAAATGTATGTGTTGGCCCGGGAACATGATTGGAAAAGCCGCTGATAGATAGAATGTTTTATTGAAAAGTATCAGGGTTTACAGGCTGACACGGGCCTAACATGTGACCGCACCAGACGGGCCGGGGAGCAGGTCTCTCTTTACCCCGGTGCACGTCAAACAGCGGTTACCTTCTCATTTAAATGGCCGTCAGAAGCGTCCTTGGTTTGTGATTACAGCTGCTTTCGTGCCCGGTGCATTTCAAGTGCTTTGCTCTTGAAATGCAACAAGCAAACAAAGAAAGGAAGCTCTCGGTTGTGTACCTGTTCTGCCTCTAGGAGACATGCAGATGCTTTGTGTGAAGAGCTGAGCAGATTAGCACTTCATTACTGCGCTAGATTGTTTAACGAAGACACTCAGGGAACAGAGAGGCAGCTGGATTATGACCAAGCCATGTTTTTCATTTAGACAGGATTATTACTTCAGACTGCACACCTCGCGTTGGGAATATGACTTAAAAGTGAGGAAAGCACCAATCCGCCAATCATCTTGTGTTACCCCAACTCCCCCGCGTGATGAGGCCTGAACTGACAGGAAGCTTTGCAGACGCAGAAGTTAAACAACTCTTCTGTACTTTCAGAATCTGACGATGAGTCGAAGGGTGCGTGCGTTTGGTATTTACTGTGTTTAAGGGCCAGCTTTTCTTAAAGTCACTGTGCTTGTTGTGGGGGGGGGGGGGGACCGGGCTCGAAAGAAAAGTAGTCCTCCAAATTCAGCGTGGCACATGGCTTGTACTGAGCCCGGGTTGCACATCGTAATTTTATTTAAAAGAAAAGTATATCTCGGAGGAAATACTGACTTTAAAAATAGGCTGACGTTAAAAGATGAGTTTCTATATTGATTTTCTTTGTCTTGAATGTTTGTTCTGACCCCTGGAGTTCAAAAAAGTAAATAACAAATGTATGTTATCTTCATAAAGGCTTAATATAGTTGTGCATTTGTTCCAAAAGCCAGATTAAGAAATGTAAAATGTCTATTTAAAGATAGATTACAAACATTTCGGTCGTCCCTGTCCAGAGTACGCACCCGTTACTTCTACTTAAAGATACGCAACTCATTGAACAGCCCCAAACGATCTGTAAATTCAGCTGCGACTAACGTTTCCTTCATGTTCCTTTACATTGGACTTGCAACCCTGTAAGTGTCTTCTTAGAACTAATGGTCAAATAAACAAAACAAAAGACGAAGGAGGGTTTGATCTTTGAAAAGAACTTGTGAGCAAAAATACATGACGCAACAACACGCCTTCTCTGGACGCACCGTAAAGTGGCATTATTGTATTCGGAGCAAAGGGAGGAAATGAGAATAGAGATGAGGTCCAAAGGCAGTGACAGGAAATTAGTTCTGTTTGTCCTCTGTGGCACCAGGTACTTCATCAAACCTGTGTATGTGAGAGATGTACTGTATATGTTACAGCGGCCTCTGAGCCTCAGGAAGCGTGTGCAGAACTGTGAGCAGACAAACCTGACGTGACAGCAAAAGGCACAGAATGATCCTCACTGGAGTCTCCATCATAGACGCAATACATCAGACACAGCCGCGCACGTGTGAACGGAGGCGTGCGTATAAATATCAAAATAAATATGCATTTGTGCGCCGTTAACAATGATCTCTTCAGACATCCAGTTAACCCCAGTTCTAAACCTTGGAGAGACGTATGTTATCTATCTATCAATAGAGTGAAATCAATGTTTTCTGAAACACATCGCCCGGCAGCCCAGGAAGGCCCTACATCTTTCTGACTCTGGTTTGTGTGTGTGTGAGTGAGTGAGTGTGTGTTACAGTATGTTTCTTACTGTCCTTGCCATTCTTCTTTCATCCTCTGTGTCTCAGAGGACAGAACAGGGAGAGGGAGACTGCCGTGTTTAAAGTGGGCCGTCAGTCAGTCTCCCTGGAGTTTCCCATCCTGCAGGAATCTCATTATCAACAACCGTTGGCACATCAGAGACAAGGGATGCAAGCGTGTTTTGTGTGTGTGTGCGCATACAAAAAGAGTGTGAATATAGTGTGTTGATGTGTATAACTTACAAAGCGACACACGAAAAGGCAAGAGAGGAAGAAGGAAAGAGTATGTGCACACAAGAGGCCATCATTTTGTACCATCTCAAATACCACTATGTCTGCAAGGAAGCGTTTCACTCATAATGAACTGAACACTGCTCTGCCTCAAAGCTCCTTCTAGAGCGTAGAGCTTCATGTGCAAAGGAGGCCCGAATAGCATCGTACTGCTCGGTCGTCTCTTAACTCTCTCTGGGGCTCTTCGTACAACTGGGTATAAAAACGTGTTCCTCCAAATTGTCTTCATTATGGACTGTTCTCCTTATACCTAAGTGTAACCCAGCCACAGCCAGCAAGCAGTGACTCATACTCCATCTCTCCAGGTTATTCCTCCGTCTCATTATTAGACACTTCTTACGAACTTGAGCGTTGCCGCCCACTGGAAAGCTGGTGCAGCTGGTCAGTCCGCCCCACGCTGAAGCAGCGTTCCCTGTAATGTTTCCTCTTTACCATAAAGGGATAATTGGACTTGCAGTCAATAGTAAGCAGATTAGACTGAGCTAAGTGTGTTAGCAGACACCACACGAATACACCCGCAGCGCTAATCCCACTAAATACACAGTGTCCCCGCCACATGACGGGAATGTAGAAAGAAGTCCACTGCTGCAAACATGTTCAGCGGAATAACTAAGAAGTGTTACACGTCATGCTTATTGGTAAGATGAAGATCCCGTAGAGAAGAATCGTTGCAAAAGTGATCAATGAAAAAGTGTTTCGGATAAAAAAAAAAAAGTTTATATCTTCGTCTGTGTATTGTGTCGCTTCGGTTGAACTCATAATTCATAACAGCGAAGTATTACTGGCTGCACACTCAGGGGACATGATTCTGTGCCAGACTGGTTTATTACTGCCTTTTCTAAGCTTTGCAAATCTGTACAGTCAGTGGATTTAAGTCTGGGGACATTTTGTCTGAGGTGTCATTGTGTTTTTTAAATTGTGCTGCTTCGCTTAGATTACAAGCAACACTGGTAATTTCTCAGCAAATTACCCTTGATGGTTTCTACATTTGGTGAAGCGAAAGGCTGTAATGCACTGGAAGAATATCACAACAGCAGTGGTTCTGGGCTGTGGGCTGGATAAAAAAAAAAAACGACTGCCGCTATAATTGGTAAATTTATTAAAATGACCTATACACCAACACAATTAAGCATGCCAACTCACCGCTACCAGCTAGACGCATGTATCCACGGTGCAGCCAACCACCAAAGGAAGCTTCTGAGCAATGTTAATTAAAAGGTTAAAAGTAGCTGCTTGTTTAATATGTAAGTTAATAGTTGAAAAAATCAGATAAAGATTAAAATGACCTTTTTTCGGGCCAATTGAGGAAAGAAGTAAAAGTGAAACCAGACACGCAAACTTCCCACATTCCTACTTTCTAGCCCTTGTTGCAATTCCTGATATTAGTCGTAAAGGTGAAGACAGCAGGTGCCCTGTATCATAAACCTAGTAGGCTGCTCTCGTGCCTGGAGCAGGAAAGGTATATACGGTCTATAAATACATCTTCTCCTCTGAGGTGCAGGTCTGCACAGATGGGGGAGCATTTTGACGGAAGTCAGCTTATCAGGCCTGCCTTATCTCCCTCTGACAGTTTGTAAAGAGCAAAGAGAGAGCGAGAGAGAGAGACAGAGAGACAGAGGGAGAGAGAGAGAGAGAGAGAGAGAGAGAGAGAGAGAGGAACAGCCACAGGTCAAAGAAGCCACAGGACTTTTGGTCGTGTCAGATTCCCAGCCCTGCGAGGGTCAGCCTGTCACAAAGCACACAGCTGGGGGACTCACCTTGATCAGGAGACCCAAAGTTGACTTTCTATCTCTTTCACCTGACCTCAAACTACACTAGTGTTAGCGACTTTAACAGATGTTGGCCGATATATCTAAGCTTTAGATTTCATACACAAATAGCACCTGGCCTGCTTTGAAAGCTTCACTTCTTTCAACAAAACATAACGTTTAAGATTCACAACATTACAGCTCTTGTAGATGTTTGACCATTACACTATTACACAGTAATAAAATGCAACATCCGTGTAACTTCATGGTGAAAAAGTCAAAATTATAAAAACAAATGACCCCGATAGTAAGAATGACTTGTACATTTGCTGACTCCAGTTTTTACATCCCAGCCATATTTGGTTCATTAAGCTGGGAAGGTGAGAGCTTGAGTTCACACGGATCTCAATGAGCAGCTGCCAAAGGTCAGTCTCATAAAGCCGTTGTGGGAGCTCATCCAGTGCGAGTGAAAGTGAAATGTCTTGCCACTATTATTAAGTATAAACATGGAGCGCCTAGAAACTTGCGAGGGAATCACGAAACAAGCCTTTATCAGGGAACAGCAGCGTTACTCTATCTGAGTGTTGATATCGTACATTTTATGACAGAAAAGCACATTAAAATAAAGATTCACGTCGGCCTATGATGTACAATAAATATTTTAGAAGTTAATCTGGGTATGTTGTGATCATCCAACTAGCAATAGTCTGCTAGTTTGTACAAGAAGCAAGCAAGTGCCTTAAAACTTTGGTTCTTTTAAATGGCCAGCAGGGGGCGACGCCGCCGGTTGCAAAAATAAGTCTGATTGTATAGAAGTCTATGAGAAAATGACCCGGTTTCTCACTTGATTTATTCCCTTGGTTAATATCTTCCTAATACGTTTACAGTCTCAATCAATAGATAATATCTTCTTCAAAACAGCAATTTAGTAAATTATGATCCCATTTAGAGTAAAATAGACGATAAAGCATTTATGTGATTGAAAGGCTGCTGTGTGTTTTCAGTTCATGGAAGCAAATTACAACATTTTACTGGACTAAGGACATCTTGTACGCCGTTCGGTTGTGCTTCTCTCCATCTTCTGTCACAAGATGGGGAGCCAATAATGCCAAACTAGAGGCTTTAAAACGGGAGTCCACAAACCACTGGGTGATGTCATGGTGACTACTTCTACTTCTTGTATACAGGCTATGATTAAAAGTGAGATGTCGTCTATTGTTGGATTGGCAGGAAGTAATATGACCGTGGAAATCCATCATTACAACACTGTAGAAGGGCGTGCTGAGTCAGCGGGGCTGAGGTGGCTATCAACTAGCCCAAACTAATCATCATCACCTGTGACTCGAGACAAGGTTAGGGACTCAGTTCGGCAGGTAACTAGTCATCTAAGGTGTGATTTATTTTCCAGAGGGCTGATTTATTTTGTGCTTATATCTATAAAGAACCTTCCATCTGGCAGAGCACAAAACCATCAACACTGTAATTAAAATGCAATTACCACCTCTCTCCTCTTCCAGTTACACAGTAATCCCTGAGACGTCTTTCCATCTGTGCCGTGCATACACACTCTCAAACACAAAAGTGCATATACATTACCCACACACACGCGCGCGCGCTTCGACACATTTCTTTTTCTTCAATTCTCAGCGCACTTTCAGCTCGACTAGCCTGTCAGCACTTCACGACAACACGACACTGTCTTACAGCTTCCAAATCTGCTCTTCAACTCAGCTTACAGTGCAAAGCCTATATGTTTCTGCACAAATCACCTTCTCATCCCTTTGCACAGTCTCCTTCTTCCCACCATGGTTCCTTCAATCCTACATATCTTATTCAAAAGCCCCACTGTGCCAAAAAAAAGAAGAAGAAGAAGAAGAAGAAAGGAAGCGGGGGTGCTTGTGATACTGGAAAGTGAATTCTGCATCTGTAGTTAGAGGCTATAACTCATAACATAATAAATATGTCTGGGTATTGAATTCTTGCCAAGCAAATTGTGTTCATAACACAAAGTATTGAGTGCCAGATATTGTAAATTGGCAACAAATGTTTGTTCACATTTTAAGTCTTGTTTATTTGTCAGGTATCAAAGAACAGAAAAGAAAGTATCTGTGCTAAAGCTCAGGTATCCTAAAACTTTCAGAAGATAGCAAGTCCTTGTGATGCGCATTAGAAGCATCGCTTTACATTTAATTCTGCGTCGTACACTAATATGTCATGATGTGAAGTTGAAATCAAGCATTTTGGAATTTGCTTGCCAGTAAAACAAAACAAAACAAAACCCTAAACGTTTGGAGTTCAGAGAGAAGAGCACTGAAGCTTAGAAGAAAAGAATCGCACAGAAATCAAGACACAAAGACATGAAATAGGGAGTGTTTCCTGTATGTGTGTCAGTGTGTGTGTGTGTGTGTGTGTGTGTGTGTGTGTGTGTGTGTGTGTGTGTGTGTGTGTGTGTGTGTGTGTGTGTTGGGGGATGGGTATTGAGCTGTCCCTCTAGATATAAAACCTTAATTACTTCTGACTAAAACTGTAATTAAAATATATCACAGCTGCAGCCTTACCTGTGTGTGTGTGTGTGTGTGTGTGTGTGTGTGTGTGTGTGTGTGTGTGTGTGTGTGTGTGTGTGTGTGTGTGTGTCTTATGTCTGCACACGTGTTGGTGCATGTGTGTGTGTGTGTGTGTGTGTGTGCCACTGCATTGGGACCTCAGTGAGTGCCACAGATAAATCACCTCCACACGCAGCTCGCCAGCACAGGGACATGGGGAGTGGGGGTAGGAAGAGAGATTAGAGTGGGGTGCAGGGGGAGAGAGAGAGATGTGGTAAAAGGAATGAAAGAGGAGAGACATGAAGCGACAGACAGATGACATAACTTACATTTCATTCACTCCCTAGTAAGACGAATAAAACCTGTACAGCTTGCAGAAATGAAATTAGTGCACAAAAGTGTTTGAAAACTTAACAAAGATCATCCTTTTTATCTGAGATGCTTTTTTTCTGCTCACCAAACCTCATCGAGACCAGATTCATTTGAACAATGTAGAACTAGATCCAGAGGCGATACTGTACCAAAGATCACCCAGGAGACCATTTCCTCAAACAGGAGCAGAAGTATGAGTCAGACGATGTATGCGCCATGCAGTCGTGAACTGCACTTTCATTGCCAAAGCCTGTGTATGTGAAGGCATGGAGAGAGGCGAGGGAGGAGGAGGTGGGATGACAAATAGTGGGCAGCTGAAGCCATTGGGGTTAAACACAATTGTTGTTGCAGAAAGAGGACATTATTGGAAATGGCTTTGCCACCGTGGGCGCCCCTGTTGAATAGCTTTTTCCCCTTCTCCCAGGCTAGCAATGATATCCCTCTGCTTCCCCTCCGCACACATGCATACAGAAGTACACACACACACACACTCACAGACACACTTAAGTGGAGAGGGATCTGCAATAACCCGTGGGAATTAAGTAGGTGTCAACACAGACATAGCTCAGTGAATCAGGGTGCAGCAGGTAATGTAGCTAAAGGCTGAGGTGCTGGTCACAATGCCGATCGGTACAATGACAATGCATAACTATAACGGCTGATCATGGCCAGGAAGTCTGTTAAAAGACACCCTAATCACCCTTCAGCATGGCCCAGCCCATCTTATCAGTGCATCCCGAGTAACAAGACAGGAAGAGCTATTTGTTTCCTGAGTCCATTCTACACCTGCTCCCCTCTGTTGCTGGTGAATGAGATAGCCTTTCACTGGGCTGTATAACCTTTACGAGCCTCCCGAACAGACACAATGTGCACAATCGACTCCGACTCGCTCAAATAAAACACACTTCTGAATTGAAAGAGTGTTTCGGGCCGGATATGTTCGGCAACGCTCAAACCGCAAGCCTCAGCGCTCAGTTTGGATTTGTCGCTTGGATCCGATGTTTGGCTGCACATTATGTTTTCATGCGTCCAATATCAGGTTCGTTTTGACTGTTCACACTGAGGTCGCATTGCAAAACACAGGGGCTGATTGAGGAGCACATATATGGCCCAAATCAGAAGTGAAGAGATCAGATTCCAGGTTAGTTGTGCTGCGAACTCTGTGATTAAAAAACAGATGTGAGTTTGGGCCACTGCTGCCTGCAGAGTGAAAGTAGCCTCTGTGGCTCAGTGATTAGCGTATGACAACAGCTGAGTTTAATGAAACATTCTGCGCTCGTGTGACACCTGCTTACATTGAACACAACAGACGAAGCGTTTCTCTGAATGAAGTGTGCGGGGAGGAGGGAGAAGGCTTTGATTGGGCAGACATATTGATTGTCTTGACATTGGGCTCTCCTCGGCATCGGCGGTGCCCTTTCCTCTCAACTCTGACCACCTGTGTGCCGTGCGAGCTGGGGCTTTTTAATCTTATCTGTAAAAGGTAAAAAAAAATAATGATACGAAACCACCTGCTCCTATAATGAGAGAGCACCTCCAGCTAGACATCAGGCTCTTATCAAGGTCCACGGAGAGAGCTGTGGAACGTATCGCAAAGTCAAGCGCTCAATAGGACGACACAATACGCCAGCCAGTCCCCCTTTAAACAAAGACGGATGAATGTTGGGGCTTTTTTTCTCACTAGATCTGTATCCCTAACAGGTTTATATCTGCTAATGGAGCTTTTCAGAAAAGAATAATGCACAGGGACGGACAGAGACGATATAATTAACAATACGAGAATTTTAAAGACGCAGGAAGGGATTAAAAGAGAAATACCTGTAGAGTAATGGAATACAAGTCATGGAGTTAAGAGATAAATGGCTTATGATTCTGCCAGTTAAAACAAGTACTTTTTCAGTCAGCATTTTCATACGCAACTCCACCCCCCCGAGCTGCAGCTTCTCTGGCCTCATCCATCAGAGTGAAGCGACGTGGTGGTTGCTGCAGTTGCGGCATTAACCATCTCTCTTCAGGCTTCTACCTCCATCAGGAAGGAGCTATCACCGGTGGGCTGCACCCACGAGGATGAGATTCTCTGTATACTCCACTGTACAACCATTTGTCAACACAGCTGAGGGTGTGTGGACGGGCTGTTTGTCAAGTGCTGTGATGTGGTGTGCGGTGCGGTGCTCATCAAGAAAGCCGTCTGCAGAGCAGCTTTATTATTCAAAACTTTCTCACACTTTGTCTGTTTAATTGTGTCGCGGTAATAATGATAGGTAACTGCGTCGGGGCTGTGCAGCTTTGAGGCGTCGCGTGTGGACGACATACAGTCAGATGGAGAAAATCAAGCTTCAGCTACTTTCCTGGGAGCCACGCTCCCCCAGCAGGGCTCCTGCCCGGCAGACTAAATCAAGACAGAGCTGTTGTCAACCACGTGGAGGGGACGGGGAGCGTGTTAGCTCCACCAGATTGAATTAAGCTGAATCCCCCAAAGATCCACATTCAGGCAGGATTCAGGTCAACTTTGAGATGACAAGCAGGGCTGTATTGATTTCTCCCAGTTCCCAATCATATTACTCTTCATCTGCCGGCTAATTCAATTCCCTTACAGACAGTTCACAATTCAGTTCATAATTACGGCGATACCAAATTACAATGTATCTCGCCAAAGAAATTGGATTATGGGGCTTCAAACTGCGCAGTTTGATTACATCAAATACCTATTGTTGGGCGGGACGTGACACATTGGTGAGTGTCTGCTCACAGAGGCGTAATGTGTCCAACCCAACCAGCTGGGCTAGTAATGTAACTACAACTGTTCTCACAAATTAGATTGATGTCATGAATAAATTAAGTGTCGCTCTCGCAGAGGGACAGTTTCTGCATTAAGACTCCCGCATAAGTTTTACAAACTTGATTTATTAATCGAAGCCCCCCCCCCCCCGGAAGGAAACTTTAATTTTCCTTTCTGCAGTACGTGTGTCTTTTTTATCCTCAGCAGGCAGTAACAAGTATCATGTAGGTCCGTTTCTGTCTTTCACCTGAAAGTCACGGCAAAGGGCAGATGGCTCTGTACTGACAAGAAGCTCAGCCTGCAGCATTGATTTGTTTACTAATAGCTGATGGAAACCCTAGAGCGCCTCTCCTCTTTACCACCAGCCATGGGGAGATGAATAATTAATGGCTTTTTAGCTCCCTCTATTTTTTTTTTTGCTATAAAAGGATTTACTGAAAGTCTATTCAGTAATGTAATACAAACACTTTTTTTAAAAAGCCTTTTCATGCCTGCTGCAGCGCTAGATGTGGAAATCCTCTCCTTCTTCTTCTTCTTCTTCTTCTTCTTCCTCTTCTTCTTCTTCTTCTTCTTCTTCTTCTTCTTCTTCTTCTCTCTAAGGCCCGGGAGAAAGCTGTGCATACTTTAGGGGGGGTTGTGGTTTTGATAAGGCGATACACCAGGAAGCTGTTAATGACACTGGAATGTTAGTGTGAATATTCACTGTCTGGGTCTCTACGACCTGCTCGTCTCCAAGGATAATAATAATATGTGTATATGTATGATAACATACTATACAGAGAGGCAGTTTTGCAAACAAATACAATTGGAATCAAGTCTCTCTGCGTTATTTGGAGTTTAATAATAGCAACTGCACTTAATAAGGTCTAACCAAACATCACTTTGCTTACACACACACACACACACACACACACACACACACACACACACACACACACACACACACACACACACACACACACACACTGAAAGACAGACAACGGAGAGGAGATAATTTAATCTGAAGATAAACCCAAAAAAGCAGAGACAAAGATCTTGCACAGAAAACAGAACACTTTAATCTCCCTCTCCCCCCCCCCCCCCCCCCAAGGCTAGAGAGAAAGAGAGACATGTAGGGAGATAGAGACATGAAGAAAAAGGGAGACTGAGAACAGACAGTCTGATAGAGACATTGATATAATTGAATGTGACTTATTCCCAGCACCCACCCGGCCCTATGTCCATCTGTAGGCAGCCCTGGCCCCTCCACAAGCACCCACAACAACAGCCACACACACACACACACACGCGCGCACACGCACACGCACAACGCACACACACACACACACACACACACACACACAAAGAGAACATCTGGAGTGTGCACCAGTGGACCTAGCCTAGTGCCAACCTGCCTAATAGTCTATGGAGTCAATTATAAGAGGGGAGAAATGTTCTGGCTTAATCGCTAATGGTGCCATCTGGATAATGGCAGATTTCAGAGAGGAACTTTTGCTTCTTCCTCTTACCTGGTCATCTGGGGATGTCTCATCTGATCACTGGCCTGTTTTTGGAGCAATGGAGGGGAACCAAAGAGACTAAACAGTTTTTCATATTTTAATGAAGCTTCGTTTTTTCTAAGCTCAACTAGCTACAGAGAGGTGGGACTCCTTTGTGTGTGGCACCATTTCATCTCTACTTCTATATTAAAAACAACTCCTGTGAACTCACATTGTTTAATGGGATTTTAACAAATATTAAGATTGTTTGTTTCTGTGTAATTAACTGTCTGACCCAACATTTCCTTACAGCTTCTTGACAACAAAGTACGAGCAGCTGCTCTTTTTAAAGAATGTTGATTGAAAGTTGTTTTTTTTACCCGTTAAAATCCTGAGCTTCCCCACAGCGTGTCCGTGTTGTGGCATTTTAACTCAACACCAACCTATATTGCCCGGAGCACATTGCAGCAGTATCAATTTCCCCTCTACAGCAGGTGATATTTTAACAAATGTGCTCCAACAAACAGCCAGCAGAGCTGAGGGCCAGAGAGGTGCAGGGTTATTTATCGATACCTGGGGGGGGGTGGGACGGCAGGGGCAATAGGCAGCCGGGTCGGAAAGGCAGGCAAGAGATGAGAAGACGCAGAGATTGTCCGAAAAACACAGGGGACTGGAGGGAGTCCAGAGAGAGAGAGAGAGAGGCGAAGGAAGATGGTTGGGGAGCAGATAGATTGAAAAACACATTTAGTTAGCGTCTGGCATTGCACCGCTCACAAATCCAGCTTGCCAAGAAGGAGAATTTGGAACCGAAACAGGCGGCCTTCTAAATGAAGGACATCGAATGGAGAGAAACAGAGAATGAAAGAGAATTAACTAGCTGTGGAGGTTAACTACAGCTAAAAAAGCGTACTTAACATTGATAATAAATACAACACGCTGCCTCTGTATCCTCCTGCCTTTCACACTATTTTAGGTACAGATACAAAAGCCCAATACATCCTATATTGAGTGCTTTAATACTCTGACCTTCACTCTTTAACTGCAAATAAAGATGGAATAACCTGTAAGTATATGTGTAGACCAGACGGACTACAATCAGAACATGAGCATGAAATTTTTGTTTCACATTGAAAAGCACAGCGTCAAGTGCTTAATGGTACAGAGTCGAGACTCCTTCACATCAGAGTTGCTGTCCTTTTGAAACAGACACATGTGTGCAGGGGTTTCTCGTGGAAATTGGAAAAATCCAATGTGGCCAGATGGAGGCAGCACACAAGCTCACGCATGACTGTGATGATTTAGCACGGGGAAACGACTGAACAAGCGTGTTCATTGCCTCGTGTCACACTGGCTTTTTTATTATTTTTTTTTAATGGCTCACACACACCACACACAAGAAGGCACGAAGCTAAACGTGCAACATAATTAGGCTTCGGCATCACAAGAGAAAGTCAACCTGAAAGCTCCATGCAACATGTTGCGCACCAACACGTCACACACGCCACCACCTTAATTTAAAGTCTGGCCGTGGCTGGAGAACTGTGACTGCTCGGTGAAACAAATGTACATTTGATTTGTTATTATTTGTAATGGAAGGGGTTAAAGAAATAAGCGTGGGGGCTAACGGCACTCTGACAAATGGAGAACAGGGTATATGAACCATGAAATGAACACTCTGGCAATTGGAAGGCAGGAGGCTTTCAGCACCATGGTCAGCAACAAAGTGCCTGCAACAGCTCACTGCTTGAGCGATGGTATTCACAAGGCTAAAGAGAGCTGGGGAGAACAACAGAGGGCGAGGGGGGAAAAAGGCAGAGGATTGTGGGAAAGCGAGGATAGGATGATAAGAAAAAGATGTATTATCAGTCAAGTTTCACATTTATTCAATGGCCAAGTTTGAAAAGCAACAGGGAGGAATACACAGTCAGCAGGATCAATAACATTATTAGAACAAGGACACACTAGACTGGGTGGTTTGTATGGAACGAATAGAATAGAAGGATTCTGTTGAAAATAAGGTCAAGCCAAGGTATGTGGTTTTTTTTTTTTCTCTTCTCCCAGAGTCTGTAAAAGTAGCTGTCAGCCTGTCTGTCTGCAGGTAAAGTGTGCAGGAGTTTATCAGGGTAGAGCAGAAGGCAGAGCTCAGATAAAGTTAGAAGGAGAAAATAACCTCCACCACCTGGCTCCCCCACTGCTTGTGAATGTGGCTTTTTCTCATTAATTGTTGTTGTGGTGCGGTATACAGCCATTAAACAGTAAATAAGTCATTAACTATGCTGGCTGCCAGGGTGCCCGAGGCCAGGACCTGTATTTGTTGCAGAGAAATGGAAGTGGTGGGCCCTGCAGGCACAGAGGCCGAGGTTAATGCAGTTTGGTTGATGACAGACAGCCGGGGCTCTACTGCACCAGCAACTCACCCACACACACACAAACACACACACACACACACACACACATACAGTATGACTATTTGTGTACGACAGATATGGAAAAATAAGACTTCCAGGCTATAATTTGAATGCACACACTCATTAAATATTGGTAATAATGCTATAATAATTTACAAATAACCAGTGGTGGAATGTAAATAAGTGAATGTATCCAAGTACTGTACGTGAGTACAAATTCAAGGTACTTGTCCTTTACTTAGTATTTCCATTTTGTGCAACTTTATATACATTTTGGAGGCAAATATTGTACTTTTTACTTCACTACATTAGTCTGAGAGTTTACGTTACTTTGCAGATTTGGATTATCGACCATCCTACACAATGAGTACTTTTAAGTATATTTTGACAGTTTGTACTTTTAGAGTAAGAGTTTGAATGCAGGACCTTTACTTGTATTAGTTTGAGTATTTTAATGCGTTACTGCTACTTAAATAAAAGCTCTGAGTAGCATTGTAAAATTTACTGAATCCCACTTTGCAACCCAAAACAAAAAGTTAATATTCAATATTGATCATCAGCTGCAGCCAAAATAGGAGAAATAGGGGAAAGTGTTTTGCAAAAAGTGTGAGCTGCATGGAAAGAACATATAAAGACATAATTATAACCCGCCTTAAAGGTCCAACAAAACAAAAACGCTGTCCCAGTGGAGAGAAAGTCTCTTCATCCGTTGTGGATTACAGTGATCATCGTTTGTGTCTATTTTCCATTAATCTTTCTGTCTACCTTTAAAATTGAAACTGCACTCGGTGACATTAAATCTCATCCTTTTTCATTAAGAAGCAAATCAGACTGTGAAAGAAAATCATAATTTCAAGGTCATTGGATTTTAAATATCTGTTAGTCATAACAATATTAACATTTAAAAAAGTGAAAACTTATGTTTTACTGCTACTACTCAATCTATAAATAATGACGTCCAATCCCACAATGACCTTCCTACTTCGTCAGAGATTTGTCACAGTTTCCAGAGATAATAAATAAGCATCAATATTGGCAAATATCTAAAGATTGAAAGAAAAGATGATGAAATAATCTGCAAGTGTTAAATTAATTCAACGTCTGTCAGATTTCATCTCATGTATTACCTGAGAACTGAGCAGAACTGAGGTACAACACAGCAGAACTGAGGTACAACACATCAGAACTGAGCAGAACTGAGGTACAACACAGCACAACTGAGGTACAACACAGCACAACTGAGGTATAACACAGGAGAACTGAGGTACAACACAGCAGAACTGAGGTACAATACAGCAGAACTGAGGTACAACACAGCAGAACTGAGGTACAATACAGCAGAACTGAGGTACAACACATCAGAACTGAGCAGAACTGAGGTACAACACAGCAGAACTGAGGTACAATACAGCAGAACTGAGGTACAACACAGCACAAATGAGGTACAACACAGCAGAACTGAGGTATAACACAGGAGAACTAAGGTCAATACAGCAGAACTGAGGTACAATACAGCAGAACTAAGGTCAATACAGCAGAACTGAGGTACAACACAACAGAACTGAGGTATAACACAGCAGAACTGAGGTACAACACAGCAGAACTAAGGCCAATACAGCAGAACTGAGGTACAACACAGCAGAACTGAGGTACAACACAGCAGAACTGAGGTACAACACAACATAACTGAGGTACAACACAACATAACTGAGGTACAACACAGCAGAACTGAGGTACAACACAGCAGAACTGAGGTACAACACAGCACAACTGAGGTACAACACAGCACAACTGAGCAGAACTGAGGTACAACACAACATAACTGAGGTACAACACAACAGAACTGAGGTACAACACAGCAGAACTGAGGTACAACACAACATAACTGAGGTACAACACAGCAGAACTGAGGTACAACACAGCAGAACTGAGGTACAACACAGCAGAACTGAGGTACAATACAGCAGAACTGAGGTACAACACAGCACAAATGAGGTACAACACAGCAGAACTGAGGTATAACACAGGAGAACTAAGGTCAATACAGCAGAACTGAGGTACAATACAGCAGAACTAAGGTCAATACAGCAGAACTGAGGTACAACACAACAGAACTGAGGTATAACACAGCAGAACTGAGGTACAACACAGCAGAACTAAGGCCAATACAGCAGAACTGAGGTACAACACAGCAGAACTGAGGTACAACACAGCAGAACTGAGGTACAACACAACATAACTGAGGTACAACACAACATAACTGAGGTACAACACAGCAGAACTGAGGTACAACACAGCACAACTGAGGTACAACACAGCACAACTGAGCACAACTGAGGTACAACACAACATAACTGAGGTACAACACAACAGAACTGAGGTACAACACAACAGAACTGAGGTACAACACAACATAACTGAGGTACAACACAACAGAACTGAGGTACAACACAGCAGAACTGAGGTACAACACAACATAACTGAGGTACAACACAGCAGAACTGAGGTACAACACAGCAGAACTGAGGTACAACACAACAGAACTGAGGTACAATACAGCAGAACTGAGGTACAACACAACATAACTGAGGTACAACACAGCAGAACTGAGGTACAACACAGCAGAACTGAGGTACAATACAGCAGAACTGAGGTACAACACAGCAGAACTGAGGTACAACACAACAGAACTGAGGTACAATACAGCAGAACTGAGGTACAACACAACATAACTGAGGTACAACACAGCAGAACTGAGGTACAACACAGCAGAACTGAGGTACAACACAGCAGAACTGAGGTACAACACAACAGAACTGAGGTACAATACAGCAGAACTGAGGTACAACACAGCAGAACTGAGGTACAACACAACATAACTGAGGTACAACACAGCAGAACTGAGGTACAACACAGCAGAACTGAGGTACAACACAGCAGAACTGAGGTACAACACAGCAGAACTGAGGTACAACACAGTAGAACTATTGTTTTGGATACCAGTGGCTGAACACGCTCAACTTCATGTTGGGGGAGAACCTAAATCCAGGGAGTTATTTAAATGAATTGAGAATCATTTTCCGTGTGCAGCTCTAAACTAAAGGGTGATTAGGGCTCATTATGTTTGGTTATTAAAAAAATAAATCAGGGAATTTGATTAGGTTTTATTTTCAACACTGAGGTTGAACCATTTAGTGTTATTTTTATTTACACTGAGGGACTTCGTATTATCCGTATCTTTTTGAAGCATGAAACACGAAAACTTTTGGATGTATACATAAAATCCAGATGAAAATCAGTGTAAACCAATCCGTCTGCAGTCTTTGGGTTTGAACTGAACTCAAATCAGTCTCATCCAGTTGCCTGCTAAGTTGTTTTTGCCCACACCCCTTCACAATCCTTCAAATCCAAACAAATGTCAACCAAACCCTGCCAGACACCAGTGAGTACAGACAGGCTTTCTAAAGCGAGTGATCAACCATCTCTGCTGTTGCTGATAAAATGAGGAGTCAACATAAATATCTTGTGAGTGTGGGCTGAATTGTATTTTTAATTCATATGTTCTGACTGCAAAAGAAAATATGGTGTCAAATCTAAAAGACAAAAAAAAGGGCTAGACGCCAAAATGAAAACATCCCGTGCCATCACTCAGTATCAGTGAGCGATGGGGGCTGGTGTTATTCTAATAGGACTGTAATTAAAGCCTCCATCTCATCTCACTCTCATACTTGTACACACTCTCTCTCTCTCATACATAAACACACACAGACATGCTTTGTTCCTCCCACCCACCTCTAGTCCATCAAGGAGTGTGTGTATACTCTGTGCGTGTGTGTGTGTGTGGGGGGGGGGGGGGGGGGGGGGGGAGGAGGGTTATAAAATCATTCTTAATTACACATTTGTCACATGAAAAGCATTCTGCCTACTTTGTATGAGCTCGAGCAGTCTGATTAATTCAGCAATCCTCACATTCCAACTGCTCATTATACACAAAACTTCCACTCCTCTCTGTCTTTTTAATCTATGTCTTCCCCCCCCCCCACCCCCCCATTTCATTTTTCTTCCCTCATTCCTTTGGTCCTTGACATTTTAGGCTTTTCATTTGAGTGTACTGACGTATGCTTGCCAGATCCAGTAGCCACAGAGGCAAGCTTTTCCTTTGGGATTCAGGGTTTGACAGCACACATAGGCTGTCAGTGTTCTAGTTTGGGTAAGATGATAGGACAATTAAAGTGGAGGGGAACACGGCGTTTCTTGCTATTTATGTGCTACTCTTCTATCATCTATACAGACGTCCTGACTGTATCAGAAAGATCAAATTCATCATTCAAAACTCTCTTTACACATTGAGCTTTGGTGCTATGGTTGGGTTTACACTTAAACAATACATTTGTTATTCATTGTAGAAATAGATCATTTGTTCATCTCATGTAATGTATTGTTAATCTATAGTTCGTAAATAGAAATACACAACATCTGTAAAGAAAAACAATGTAAACAAAGCATATACTGTATGTGAATGTACATCCTACACGAGTGGAAAGACCATCCTTTTGAGCCAGATGTATTTCATTTCAAGAGATACAACCATATTGTCCCCGAGCACTGTGGTGTAAAAAAAAAAAGAAAAAAAAGAAACCTTAGTCTCACTTTTGTTGTGAAACTGTGTTCATCTGTTTGAGCTATTTCCATCTCTGATTCCTTTGTGCGCTTACAGGAAAGCACAGGTCCGCTGCATCCCTTGAGATGCTAAATCTCGACATCACAAACACAAACAACATCTGTTTACTCTCAAAAACTCTCTGGCAGAGCTGCTGCCATGGAGGAGATATCACACATGCAGGCGATACAAAGCACTAATGTGTCTCCATCACACTGTGATCCCCGATCCGAATCATGTTTTAGAATCCCTATAAAGTTTATTTTACTTAAAATGTTTGGGCATCTTTGAGGGGGAAAGTCTTCTGGAGGAATGGAGTCAAGACGAGTATGTACAGGATCACATTGAACAAATAGGGCCTTGTTTTCATCCCAGTGCAGATCAACCGATAGCTAAATGTTTTCTTCCACATGCTTCTATTTGGTAAGATTTTAGCGAGTAGCACTATAGAGCATTATTATGTTGGTGTCAACAATAAATGATCCTGTCTGACCCAGCTGGAGAGCTGCCTCAGGTAATCCCAGTTTTGTAAAATGGCTGGGGCGCAACCAACCTTCACAATCACGTAGATTTAAAGATTACATCTGATCTGATTGAACTAGAATACACAAGTTGTGAAATAATTATGTGATTGTTATTTGACAAACTCTTTTAAATCTAGGTTTTTGTGCATATTTGTGCAGTTATTTAAATGCGGAAGAGATTCCGCTACACATGTTGCTGTGTTGGAACAAACATTGCCGGTTAATTGCAGTTGAATAAATAAAAAGCATTAAAAATCATTCTAAGGATAAACAGTGTCAAAGTAAATGGAATATTAAACTCTTCATGATTCACTTTGCAGGATACTGATGATAATGTATTTGTGTGTGTGTGTGTGTGTGTGTGTGTGTGTGTGTGTGTGCGTGTGTGTGTCCACCCATAGCAGGTTACCACCAGTCAGACATGAAACATTCTTGGCAGATGTGACCAAGGCATCACAGAACAGGAAGTTAGATCCCCCAGGGGCTCTGAAACAAACACACTCACACACACACACACACACACAAACACACACACACACACACACACGATCACAAACACACACACACACACACACACACACACACAAACACACACACACACACACACACACACACACACACACACACACACACAAATACACAAACACACACACACACAAACACACACACACACACACACACACACACACACAAATACACAACACACACACACACACACACACACACACACACGATCACAAACACACACTTGAGCCAACCAGCCTGAATAATCGCTGTTTTGTTTTATTGACATTCAGCTTCTGAATATATACCTGCAGGCACCAAAAATGGACATAACACACAAACACATGCAAACACACGCGCGCGCGCACACACACACACCCGCACGCGCGCACACACACACACACACGCACACACACACACACATCCAAGACCACAGTCTTGATTTATAGTGGTGCACAGTGCTGACACCACCTAGCAGGTGCTGCCAGGAGATAGAGCTCTGCGTGAGCCACAACCTATCTCACTCTCTCACACGCGCACACACGTGAGCACACACACACACGCGCGCGCACACACACACACTGTATTCTAGCTGCAAGGCCGACACATTATATCATACTATATGAGTGTATTAGTGACGGAGCATGTACGCAGTTGCAACTACAGTAGCTATAAATGTCTCAACTCACAGCATTGGTTCGGCATCCCACCAGCAGCTAGTCCCTGAATCCCCCCCACCCCCCCAGTGTCACTGAGTAAATTAGTAAACTGGTTTGACCTAACCACATGGGGTGTGAGCACAGTCTCAAAGTGTCTCCCTTTCAAAAAAAACACAACATCCAATCAGCACTGACACAATCCTCAAGAGCCAACACTTCACTGCCTGCTTCGTGGCTTCTGGCCTCACACGTTCAAAAACAACAACAACAAGACGACGGAGATACACTACTTTGCATCATTATTATAATACATTTATTTCCAACAGAAATATATATTCATTTCATAAGAAAGAACCTAAAATCTGCTTTTTTGCCTCCCTGGAATCAAAGGGACTTTTGCATCTTAGCGTTCACTTTCACTGCACATGTCTAATAGCAAACACAAAGCCAGGCTCCTTACATTAACTCAGCAGCCATGTTATTCCTGACACTGTCTACACGTCTACGATGCGACACTGTGGCAGCAGGTTGTGAGAAGTAGCCTACATTATGCATTCTGGATCTTATCGTTCTGACGATGATTTAGCACCAAAACATTGCTGTAGGACTGTAGGACAGTGTGCAAGGGTTTACTTGGTCTAGCCAGAATATCCGTATAATGGAAATCCAGTCCAAGTAGCTATTCCGTCCGATTAGCTACTTCAAACGCGAGAATGGAGTTGAACTTGAGAGACGACGTCTAAATCTCAAAAAAAAAAAGGTATCTGTGTATAAATGCACCAGTTGCATTGATGCCCCTCTTTTGCTCTCCACAACCAATTCAACCAAAAGCCCACACAAACATTATTGGTCAATGATACTCATATTACACACGGAAAGCAGAATGCCGACAGATACAGCTTAATATGCAGATATGTGTTTATAGAGATTATACATGAAGCTACAGTTCACTGTTACAATGTGTCCAGGACCTTCCCATTATTCCTTTTCAAACACTTTGCACAAATTCATTTCTGACGAGGACGTCTTCATCCCCTATAGAGTGTGTAACATTATACAGTAGAGTTGTACATACTATTCCAGTCTGTCTGTTGATTTGATTACATGAACACTAATTAGAGCCAGCAGCATTGAAATCTAATCAGTTTCACGGTTTGGCCGAGCTCTCGATGGGGGATGAAATCTTCAAGACGATGGCAGAACGGTCAGCTGTTATTATTTCTGACTAAAGACAGCGACGGGGAATTTGAGCGAGTCATGTTGTGAGATGTGTGACGCATCGAAAGAAGCTCAGACAGAAGCTGAGCGTGCAATGAGACAAAGATCCGACACTCAGTTAAAGGTGTGTTTCCAGTTTAACTCGAACTGCACTTTACACGACATTGTGTCAGGGTGAAAGCTGAAGCTTGGATCTTTTCATCGATGTGGTGCGTCTGTCACACACAGTGTGTTGGAGGGATCTTACAGCCTCTGGCCTAAATGTCTTGCCCTGTGATTCAGAGCGCTGCCAGCACACGGGGAACGTAGGCTGCATCCAGTAATGAAGAAGTGTATCAATCACAAACTACGGCAAAGATAGCTCATGAAACATTCTGTGAAGATTTAGAGGCAATGTGAGCCATTTATCTAAAGCAATAAATCAAAGAGGAATTCACTAGTTTAACGGCTGTTGTTCTTTTCACCACCCTGGTGTATTTCTATAATAACAACACATAATAACCACTCTTATCTAATCTCACTCTTTATTTCTTTTTCCCTCTATAAACTTTGATGCTCCTCTTTAAAGATTCCCGTCTACTCGTCGTGACGATAAGTTGTTAGTCTCTCGGCAAGCGCACGCACTTTGTGAAAATGTTGTCGTGTACCGTGTACTGCAAATATGATAGTGTGTCATAGGCAGAAAGACAGACAGGCAGGCAGACAGACAGACAGGCAGGCAGATACATAGATAGAGAAGACAAACATTGGAGGCAATCTCATCAGATGGTGCGTATTAGAATAGTAGCTCGTCAGCAGCCTCCCAAAACAATAAAACAGCAGTCGACAGACATCTTAGCCCATCAGCACACTGTTAAATTACAGCCATCAGCACCCCCCTCCCCCCTCTGGATCTAAACTCTCATCTCTAGCACCAGGAGAACAATCTGCAGAGTAATTAGCCTCCACCAACAGACAGTTACAGAGAGAAGGAGGACGTTTGGCTTGATTAAATTATTAAACCACACAAACAAAAAAACAAAAGCAGCATCAAAGAGGCACTGCGGCTCTCCGTCAAAGCTCCTCGCTGTTCCCTAAATACAGAATACAGAGAACGTGTTCTCCCAAGCCACTAGTTGGCATAATTAGCTAAATGTGTGCATTTGTGCATGAGTGTGTGTGTGTGTGTGTGTGATTGGACCCATTCCTCCAACTGCTATCTAAAATAACCAAGTGGTTAACGACAACATGATGCAAGGGAGCCAAAGTACACACACATCACACGCGTCTTCACACATACACATTAAACAATACTCTAATTACAACATTTATAACTCCCCCTCGCCTCCTGCATCTCTCCAACCCCCAACACACAAATCTGCAAATCTGGAATTGAATTTAGCCCAAGTTGAGGGCTGCGCTGGCATGAAAAGACTATTTGATTAGAACGGCAGTTGTTTCATTTGTGGTGCAGCAGATTGCAGAGCCTCTCTATCCGGTGTGCAATCTGTATTCATTACTCGGTGTAAAAGGATGATCCATGTCCTGACACCGGGCTCATCATTTCATGCAGATGCACCGCAGCTCCACAAGGCCCTCGCCGAGCCACCATACCATGCCTTCCCCCTGAAACCTTTCCCCCCCGCTCACCACTGTGCCCCTCTTGCCTGCTTTAGTCTCCTCTTTTCCCAATGCTAGCATCTCGTCTTTTCCCTCATGATTATTTGTCCTCATGAGTAAAACTGTGACAAGTGGAAACAATTTGTATTTGAAAAATCATTTCAAATACTTAGGTCGAACTGACATTGCAGCATGTTAGACGTTGCCATTAATCAACATAACTCGGCATTATTAAATGAGTAAATGGAAACATGTTGGCAAAATATTCGGCTCATTCTGACTTTTTCTGTTATTACAGAAGTTATTCAGTATTACAGGCAAAAGAAAACACAACACCCTTTTTCAAATAGACATAGATATCTCAAAAGAACAGTTTATATAACCTCACTCCCTCTTCCCTTCTTATGTCCTGCCTGCATTCATTGTCCATACCTCTTTCTTTGTATTCCACGCAGCAGCAGCAACCCAGCTCTGTCTATTCAAGGACAGCGAGGGCCTGCTGGCCCCCTGTCACCCCCAGCCTCCAAGTCCAAACTATGAAAAGACACACAGAATTTTAAACTCTGAGGCATTTTGGCCTTTTATTTTAGCGTGTATGAATTTAGTCTGCACAAATCTAGCCCTTCCCCCGTTTCCATGTGTGCGTTATGCACCTGCAGCTGCAGAAATACCAAAAGTTTGCTAAAACTCTCTGACGCACTTGACTGCTCTTTGCACTTTGCGCTTTGATTCACTAAATTAGCGGCTAGAGTCCACTTTGGCAGCATCTCACTCCGCCATACTGCTGGGCTCCGAATGGATGGACCACTGATGACTGTCCTGATGGACACACACACACACACCGCCGCCTATACAGATGTTCCAAAGCCAGCCCAACATGTCACCAACTACAGGCCGTGTCGTGACATATCACACAAGCAGTTGACTTGAACTGTTTGTACTTTTGTATTTTAAAAGAGTGCTGCAAGAGACAATTGTGACAGTTCAAGAGGAAAAAACTGTAGTATTAGTCATGTACATATATATTGAATTTTTAACAAGTCCCCGGACTGTGAGCTAAGAGCTATGCATGAGGCTCTGCTGTTTGAATAAAGTGAATCCAAATGCGTAGTAAAAAGTGTGTCTGCTTTATTTCAAAACATGCCCTTAAGCTCTGTGCCTCCTTTTAAAGTGAATCAAGCTAAAAATAAAGCAATGAATTTTGATAAGGAACCTTGCGTCAGCAGAGATAACCCAGGGAAAACTCATTTTGCTATCAGGGAGACGATTTGAAAATTCATTCTGTGCTGTTGTCATATCCTTTTGTCCATGTCATTATGAAGTAATCTGGGGAGCATCAGACTTCAGAAGAAGGAAGGATGCCTCAGTTCCCCTTAACAGAACCGGGTCACTTACGATACCCTACGCTCCCTGACACAACTGTCACGCACAACTCGTGTCTTCTACGTCTTTCAAAACCACACAAGTCTTTCCACAACTTCCTTGTGGGGTTTGAAACTAGGATCCTAAACTTTCTGGGCCTGTGTGATGTTTATGAAGTGAAATAATCCCTTTGGCAGAGTCACACAGAAGCCAATGTCTCTCGTTTGGAGACTGTAGAGAAGGGCAGCTTAAAAAATGAACTTCCAAAGAAGACGACCACAAGCACAGGGTACATGCCTATCTACCTTGTGCCATATGGTGCAAAGGCAGAGAGGGAAGAAAAGGCAATGCAAAAGACTCAAAGTGACACGGCCAGCCTCTGTCTTCTAGACAGACAGGGCAAGCAGACAAGCAGACCTGTTGACAAGCATGTAAGTGGGTTTGTGTGCATGAGCCCTTGCCTTGTGTAGGTTGTTGATAGTATGGGTAGACCTGATAAAAGTGCAGTAGTCTAATCCCAAAGCTATAAACCCGGCACACACTCCCATGAGCAGTCCCACTGTGGTCCAGCCACGAGAAACCGCCAGCAAGCAGCTGTCTGCGGTGCACGCTCACGGCCACACTACGCCCGCAATGAGAAGGACATCACAACACGGGTGGAGAGATGCAAGGAACAGGGAGGAAAAGATGAGACGGTGGTGGGATAGACAACAGGGAGTACACACTTCTGCAACCAGACCTTGGAAGAGCGGGGGGGGGGGGGGGGTGAAGTTCAATGAGTTGATCCACAAGGCCGAGACAGGCTTTCTACTCCACATTGTCCAGAGCTGATGAAGCAGTGAGTTCAGATAAGAAGCTCTATTATGCAGACTGGCATTGATGTTACACACCACAACCAGCGGCTGATTTCCCAGAACTTCCGCCAACGTGCTCTATTTAGGATGGGAGGGAAATGTATTGCTTACATGAACAAGTCATTTCTCGTAAATACACCACTCCTCCTCCTCCTCCTCCTCCTCCTCCTCCTATACCCTCTCTTCCTGCTTATGTCTCCTCTGGATAGAAAAGAAATCAATGTGCATCACATCCATTACCCTGCTCTTGCATTGCTCTCTCCCTATCTCTGCCTCTCTCTCCGTCTCTCATCCACTCTCCTTTACTTTGTTCTTCTTCTCTGTTTTAGCACAAGACGTCAGCGTATTAATGATGTATCTTTCAAACTGATAAGTAAATTACACATTTAGAAAATGACACTTTGTAGAGGATGTTTGAAGGTCTTTTAAACCCACTTATGCATTATGACATGTGATATGTGTTAGAATATTGTACTCTTTTATAGAGCTGGTTCTCGCCCAATCACAGAAGCTGCATAAAAGTAGGACGGTTGATCGGCGCCACCAAGACACGATTCATAATGGGCTCCGTTTTAACACCCTGTTTAATGTTTAACTTTATGTGCCAGTCAACTTAACCCCCTCGACAAATTGCATAACATAACTGATGACGGATTTTAAATAGGTGAGCATTGTCTGAAACAGTAAAGTGACGATGGCTCTTCAGGGATTCTAGGTAACACATGGCCTATTCTGCTTCAGTCCGTCCTCTTTCCTGATTATGGAGAGTAACCGCCCTGTACTGTGCTTTCCCTGAACAAGTGAGGCTTACAAATCAATCCTGTAGCAGTTGGAAGAGCTGGAGGAGTTGAAGGCGCTCGGCACAAGGTTTTACTGCCTGTCTTCTATGAATGGCTCCCTGAAGGCTCCTATGATAATAGCTCACAGCCGTGCCCTTCACGGAGCCTGACATCAAGCACACCCCTACAGCAGAATGGAACGGCGTATCAACGTACCCAATGAGGTGTCATCTCAACTCATCTACTGGTTTCTGGTCATAACATAGGCAGAAGTTGAAACGAAGTGGAAGTAGCTGTCGGGTTGAAATTCCCTCAGTTTGGACAAACTTTTTTAAAGGTCCCATGTTATCGAGTTCTTGTTATTTTATTCAAAGAAAATGAGATAGTAAATCATTTCAGTCGCTCCAAGATACATCGTGGAGCACAAAGTGTGAGTCAAAGGTTCAATGTGTAATTCTGAGCCACCTGCTCCAAAGAAATAGAGGAAAACTTGGTCAATACAATCTTTAATGTTGTAGTAGTTTGGCATGTTTATTGCATTCTAATTCATTCTTTATATTGTGTGTTGCATTTACTGCTGTGTAATGCCTGTCAGTCAGTCAGCAGGGCAACAATACCAACTGCTGAACTCTGGAGTCTTACAATCTTCACGTGGAGCTGATCATCTGTGTTTGTAGTCCGTGTAACGTTACCTTAGTGTGTTTATTGGACTAAATCCAAAGTGGCAGAAACTAGAAAACGACTCGCATATTCGTCTCGTCTTCCCGGTTGGCGGCGCAGCCAGAAGAGCAGCCCGTCGGGGACGAGAGAGGTCGGCCAGAACAAGCTCCAGTCCTGCAGTCACAGCTGCTGGACCTGTGTAACGGTACAGCTGTGGCTGAACACGAGCTAACTGCTAACTGAAGCTACGCAGTTTCCCAGGGCTGCCGACGGATATACGCTCCGCCTCCTGGCAGCTGTGAGGACGAAGAGAGGGGATGCGGGTGGTTTTCTTGTTTCTGCCACTTTGAATGTGACCCCATAAACAAACGATAAGACAGACGCAGAACGTGGCTGTAATATTTAGTCAGGCACAATACGATAACTTCAACACTGTTACCTCTTCACATAATTGTTTCAATGTTTTAATATTAAATTCTGCCGTATCTTACACGTCGAACCTTTAATACTTGAATGACGACAAAGTCAACAACGTCTAAACTTCAACAAGCTCGTAGAATCCAGGTTTGTTTACATAACCCCGTCTTTGTAGGATGGCCTCGACAGGAAGATGAGATCATGTATTTATGTAATTATGTTTACAAAAGGCAAGATAAGCAGCTACAAGAGAGAGAAAAAAGCACCCACAAATATGATTGAAGCTTATTGTTAAATACAGACCACTGTAAATAAACATCAACTCGATTTCATCTCTGCTGCTACAGTACGATCCCTCCTCTCTTTCCCTGCTTCACTTTGTTCTAAAGGCTTTTGTTTAATGTGAAGTGAAGACTAAGCAGAGATTCAATCCAGTCAATACAAACATGTGTGCCAAAGAAGCTCTAGACTCACACCACTCCTGAAACACGGAAATAACATGTGTTAGCTAGTGCTAAAATGACTTGTAGAATAAAACATTAGTCAAAGACAGTTGTGATTAATTGTGTGTCATTAATCAAGTAACGAGACTAAGCCACACAAGAGACTCTGTGAGGCTGTACTTAAGCAGTCGTGCTTTTAGCTAAATGCTAACGTCAGCATGCTAACATGTATATTCTGTTCACCCTATTAGCTTAGCATGTTAGCAGGCTGCAATGTGCTAATTAGAAGTTAACACAAAGTGCAGCTGAGGCTGAAGGAAAGTCATTAGTTTAGCAGGTATTTGGTCACAAAATGAAGTTTTAAGTAAGTTATCGTATCATCAGACGACTTTTGTGAAACAGACTTTTCATCAGATTGTTGCCTCCTTCTGGCCGAGTACAGACTCAGACCCAAAGAAAATATGCCAAATCAAGTCACATGGTCCAGTTCATTGCAACCAGAATTGGTCGGAGTCTTTGAGGTAAGTGAGTGGCTCGAGAAACACACACAAAAAGAAAGGACATACAAAAAAGAGACATTCATCCATCCAGCCATCCATCATAACCGGTGCTACGGTGAAGCCAATTTCCACAAAGCTGCTAAGCTGATTGAGGCAGACCAAATCTGTTTCACCAGCTTACATTCCTTCAAAATGGCCATCTCACTTCCAATATCACGGGCTTTTACTGTTCCCCATTCCCCTGGCTCAGGCTGAGAGTTAGCAAGGCTTAGCTGGATGAAACACTCCAACAGCCCAGTTCTCCCCTGGAACCCACTGATATCTCTATAGCACAGCCTCTCCCCACATAGCTACACTTAGTTGGTTTATTTACTCATGTTATTATTTTTTTTGTCTATTTAATTTCTCTGTTTTATTTGTTTTTGTTTCAAAATCATAACAATATTACAACCATTAGGATTGAAACGAAAGATTTATGTGAATTCTGACGATCGCAGGCAAACAGACACAATCTAATCACAGCGTCAGTATGAAAACACACACACACACACACACACACACACACACACACACACACACACACACACAGCTTGGCAAAATGCACAGGCAGCACTTAACCACAACACCTTCTACTGCAGTAGATTAAATTCACACAAGGCCTCTTTGAAGAAGGAAATTGGACAGATAAGAAACAGATTTCTATGAGAGAAGCTTGTGAGGGAGCCTATGGAGGGAGGGCGTGCAAGTGTGCAATGGAAATGTTTGTTCATGCTCTTGCATGTGCCACTGTACATAGAAGTGATCATATACATGATACTTATCAATCTTTTGTACTTATTGGGTCATATTCCTCTCCCACTCGCTTGCTCTCTGTCTCGCTCTCACACTTTCTCTGTCATTTTGCCACAACAGCAAATATCCTGTTTGGCTGCAGACTGCTGGTGCTGGTCTATCTGGCTCTGGGATCGATCCGGCTCCAAGCCGAGGCCTCCCATTCATCTCAGAGCCATAAAATGTGATTAGTGCTGACTACAGCACTGCAGGGAGATGGGCTGATAGGCCTGATAGCCTCAGATAGGCTGGGCTGGACACTACAGGAAGACAGCAGCAACAACATGCTGTGGATTCATCCTTGCTTCTTTTTTTTCCTATCACTCTCTGTTCGCTTTTCTCTCGCTCTCATCTTTGTCAATCTTTTTCTCTTTCTATGTTACTCTTTATATTTGGATGCGTTGGATTTTTGCTTCATATCTACAAGTGCACAGATGACATGGCAGCAGTCCAACTTACAGTAAATGCCAAGATTGTCAGTTGTACCTTGTTGTTATCCCGCAAAGTTATTTTCCAATAGAATAGAACAAGCCTCCACCCCCCCCCCCCCCTGAAGCCACACTGACTGTACCCATATACAGTGTATCTCTGTGGCATGTGACCACCTCTGTCAGCCAATCACGGAGCTCAGAGCTTGCCAGTGGGAGAATCAAGCTCAAAGGCTGTGACAAGAAGTGAGGTAGGAAATAGATGACTGCCTCAATTCTGAGAAGAAGCAACTTTGGTGGGGCTATGAGCACCAAATACAAACTGAGATGTGTTAGAGGACATTCTGGGAGGTGTCATGACAATTTATTATGTGCACGACATGAACTGTATCATATTGAAACATAACACTGGTTCATCTTCTGCTCACCGTAGGCTTGATGACACCCAAAAGAACCTGAGCACATTGATCCTGAACTGTAATTAAATGATGGATCTTTAAATTGTATCGATTACTATTGTTAAAAAAAATAAGAAATGTGTGTACAAGACATAAGAATGCCTCTGCAAAGCATGGATTTCAACACAAATTGTTCCATGTTTAACCTCGTGAAGGCAGCATCTCATGCTATGTTCATAGGACCCATTACTAACTAATGTATACAGCAGTTGGATTAGATTGTTGTGGTCATTAATGCAACAGTCAATCTTTCACAACCACCGCTTTCAGTCACAGACCGCCAGGAAGGCTGCACCCACGGCAGAGCTGCTAACAGGACGTCTCCACAGTGCGGGTGTGCGGAAACACCGCACTTGGTAGTAATTGTTTTATTGCACCAATTTAGAAGCCATAAAGTAGAAGTGTGTGTGTGTGTGTGTGTGTGTGTGTGTGTGTTACGGAATACAGAATGGAATTAGGAGAGAAGCCATTTCGTTTTATGATGAATCGTAACAGCGGGGCTGACCTGCGTCTCGCGGATGTTCTCCACTGTGAAGTTGAACCACACTCTGAAGCGGGGGTTGCAGGTGTCGGGCCGGATGAAGAGGTCAAACTCAAACTCGCTGATGTAGTCGACGCGGCCGAGGTTCCCTGCAGGGACAGAGGAAGAGCTCACATTAGCATTAAGCAGAAGTGCGCAGATCACTTCTTCTGTATTCCTGCACGTTCACAAACAAAAGACTCAGATGTGTTGAATGGATACGTCACAGAGAGCAGAGTCTACTTAATAGTGCTTCACTGTCTCCCGCCAGGTTTATTACTGTATGTACAGTATCTGCACATTGTACTACATCGGCAAGGCTTTCGAATCAGGACAAAGCCCACAGAGAGCAGAAAGTACGAGGAGCAGAAAGACCAACAGACGGGGTCGTTCCAGCAATCCATATCTGACACACTATATACTACCCACAGCAAAAAGATCCAGATGATCAGTGGAAGTGTAATTAATCCGAGGGGAACTATTTCCCCGCTTCCAATTCTCGTAGCTGTCTATAAGACGACTGGGTGGTAGATGATTACATGACAAGCATTCTAAATATAGGCCTTGAGTGTATGTGGAAACACATGTAGTGGAGACTCTTGTGGCGCGTGCACACATTAATGATCGGCGGAGTCAAAGAGAAAAAAGATGGGGAGAAAAAGGGAGACGGGTGCGTTCTCCTTCTTGTCAGAGCTGCGCAGAAAAATGACAAATTGACAGCTTGTTTTCACTGAATGATGTGCTCTGCCCGATACATGAGAGCAGCTGTTCAAGAGTTAAGTTCGCTGGCAAGCTAGAGAAACCGCAAGGCTCAACGTCCCTCACAACTCTGCATCGGGGTACTGTTGACCACCTGGTGGAAAGTAGAACCGTAGCAGCAGCACGCACACACAGACACAGCTGATTATAGACAGATGGGCTAACTACCACACTGTCAAAGTAGATCCCTCTCCTTCTGCCATAGGACAGAGCTAATCCACTAGTCAGCTTGCCACACACACACACACACACACACACACACACACACACATTTTGCTGCGCTCCACTGAAGCAACCCACAGAGGTGCTATCATTAGTTTATATAGGACTGCAGAAAAGAAGCGCTCTGAGTCTGATAAATAAACTAGAGCAGTGTTGCAGTTCAAAATGTTATATTTAAAGCAGTGTTTTCAAGCAACAGTCACACACAAGCAGCGAGAGCGATATTGCAGGAGGTTATTGTGCAACAATAAGCTGATGACTGAGCCGTATTTACATTTGAAGCCCATCCACAGCTTCCGCAGCGAGCACTAATGGTGAGTGGCGTCTCATTCCACCGGTGCCTGGAGAGAATCTCTGTCTGCAGATCACTGCTCTCGTTGTTTGGGAGTGGCTGAGCTTTGCAGAAATATGAAATAGTTATACTTCATCTGGTCATTCTTCATAGACTCTGCTAATTGTACGCTCAAGAAGCAAATCCAAAGGCCGGTTGTACAGACGATAAAAGACAAGCAGTAGGTGTCAGAGGGAGGAGAGAGGCAAGAAGTCTATATGTTGTTAATGACCTTGATCATGCGCAGTGGAAGACTTAAGCATGTGTGCCTCTCTGTGCATGTTCCTGTGTGTCAGAACACATTAACTAAGCTCTTTCAACAGCATTGTGAAAGTAATTCTGTAATAAAAGTGGGAAATGAACTGCATTGCCGAAGCGTTATCTGTTACGTGTGGGCAGGCACTTTTCTATTAGCTCCACTCCAGAGATCTGCATGTGAATAACCTAATGAAAACTAAGTTGCAGATGCATGTGTGACCTTTAACGAGTTTTTATCACTTATCACATGTAGTATTTGTGTGGGAAAGCATTATCTTCACATCGTTCTTACTTTACCAGAGTCATTTTCTTTACTTTATTTAGTGTTTAGAGCAAAAAGTATATATGTTCTGAAGTATTTATGATCTCACATTATGTTTAGGTTTAGTGACCAGCACTAGTGTTTTGTGCGCGGTGGCTGGCTAGCTAACAGGCAGGCAGGGACTAGCGTTCTTGGCTGGTTGGCAATGCAATCTCGAGCCATTGAAAGCAGATAAAGCCAAGAGCAGGCGGAGGCTTGAACCAGACCCAGCTGCAGCTAGCAAGCAGTGACAAAGAGAGGAGAGCAGAGCAGCACCTGTTCCACACAGATGTGTCATCCAACCGATCATCTCTTCACAGAGATGACACTGGCAAATGTAGACCTAGTTAAAAATGGCACCCAAAGGTCAGCCCTCCTATCAAGAGTCTTAATAACGCGATTCAACGATGAAAACACAACTGTCATTATGTATATAGGGGTGTTATTATATATGTTTTTTAGATTTAAAGTGATGCTTTTCAATACATTGATTTGTGAATCTACGCTGTTTAAATCCTCCTCGCATCATTACAGAACTTCACTACACAGTCAACTGGAAATAAAGTGAAAACGATGCTAATCCATTTTCTGTCTGATTGGTTTGGCTGCGTTGCAATCAGACTATGAGTGAAACTACTGTGTCATTAAGCCAGGAGAAGGTTTGACAGGTTGTTTTTAATGCATTTTCAAAACAATCAGGAGCTCAGCTTCTCGTTACTTATGATGGAAAGATTTGACAAAACATCACAGTGTTTACAAAAGAAGGGTTAGGGTTAGGGTTAGGGTTAGGGTGTGTTATGCATTTAATAAAGAATGAATCGGGTGAATATTATACACAATATACTTTGTTTATCTTTGTCACCTGACAGGATTCATCACAACAGAACTCTTTGAGACAGTGTGTGTGTGTGTGTGTGTGTGTGTGTGTGTGTGTGTGTGTGTGTGTGTGTGTGTGTGTGTGTGTGTGTGTGTGTGTGTGTTCTGCATGGAGCTTGTAGGCAGGTTAGTAAAGCGGAGCAACATTAGCAAATAACTTCTCACACCTTCCTCACATGATTAAAAGCAAGCTTTTCATTGGCTCACACACTTTCTCCTTTAAAGGCCACATAGTGTAAAAAATTGAGATTCCATGTATTACATTTTTCTTATTTTAAAGCATGTCTCTGTGCTATATAAGTATCAAACTGCTAAATCCACAGAGCAATGCACACAGCCCGTGTTCAGACACTGTGCCTTTAAACAAGCCGTCATGACTTTCGTATGGCTGTGATGTCACAACTATACTATATATAGGTATAAAGTGCTGCTACAGGGCCGTTAAAGTCATCTCCCGGCGGCAATGACGGGGCAGAGACGCTGAGAGCACAGCTGCAGAAGAAGCGTAAACACTGACCAATCACAGCTGACTGGGCTTTTCTGGGAGGGAGGCATAAAGAGACAGGCGCTAAATGGTGCGCCTGCACACCTAACACACCTAATGGGTTACACTAAAAGCATGTAAACATGTTCTTGAAGAAACCCAAAATACAACCTGAAAATAAGCACAATGTTCCCTTTAAGGTCTGGAAGGGATTCCTACTTTGAATACATATATTACAGAGAATATATCTCTAATTGATAAACTATTTATGCACTCATAGTGCCACTGTTACAGGCCAAACAGTCTGCACAGGAGCCAAACGATAGAGACCAAACTCATATCTGTCTGCTGGTGAATACTGTAGCATGGGTGGCGATAGACAGCAGCCATGGCCGGCTGGGTTATTGAGTCTGATGCTGGAAGGCCTGACGTGAGAGATGGCAGCAGCCTCAACGTTAGAATTACATGTTCAGCCCGCGGAGCAGCAGCGATATGACACGCCATTGATCCCCGTTTTAATTTTATGGTGGCTACCTCCAGATTCAAACGCTTTGCTTAGGCTTCTAGCCTGACCCTTTTAATCAATCCCGTATCATTTAGTATTTAACTAACATAAACGAGCAACGGATTCTCTCAAATGCCCTCTGGAAGCATTAAAGATAAACTAGATCAAGCAAAGAGAAGTTATGTTGAGTCTGCGTGATGTTGAGAAGCGATGCACAGTACAGCACATTTGTCAAGAATTATTTGTTGGTTCTTTATGGAGCAGGCAGACGGTATTACTGTAAGTGAAGCTAATGAACTACAGACTGAGAGAAGATGAGAGCGAGGAGAGAAAAAAAGACACTTTTTCTAGTCCTTGAGATCTCTTGCATAATTCCTCTTGAGTATCATCGCTCTCCATATTCTTCTTCAGTGGTGTCTTGGCAGGTTATGTTGAATATCAATCTCTGTCCTTGAGGGAAAACTAGTGCAGCGTTTAGACATTAACAAATTGGTTTTCAACGAACAGCTTAGCCCTGCTGGTGCAGCCCAACAAAACACAACTGCTGGTTCTGAACAAGACTTTACACATGGCAGCTTCTCCTTGAGGAAAACCCCGAACAAAACCCTCCGTCTCTCTATTTCTGTCTGTCTTTCTCTGATTCTTCCTCTCCTTGTCTCTCTCTCTCTCGCACTCATGAAAACTAATGAGAAACGGGGGTGCATTTCTCAAGAAAAGTGGAAAATCACATATCACAATAGGTATGTTTGTGTTGAAAGTGTCTGTGTATGCAACCTGCATCATTACACAGGGCCATAGGCAAGTAAACAGGGTGCAAACACGAGGTGGCCAAGTGGACAGTCAGTCATTCACACATGGGCTCACAGACTTTGTGTGTGTGTTTGTAAGTGTGTGTGTGAGAGAGAAAGAGAGAGCTGGAGAGGGAGCAGAAGAACCTGGCTAATGTAATCCCATTATGGAGGTACAAGAGGGAGCAGTCACAGTGCTCAGCCCACACAATGGGCCGGCCTTCAGCCTGTAGCTATGCACTGGATGGATGGTTTGTGCCATGCAGATGGATCATCGTACAGCAGCAGCAGCAGGCCTGCCTGCCTCGGGCCTGAGGTGGAACTCACTCAAACAACCAGCCATTAGAATGGTAATAGGCAGTTGTTTCAAAATGAAATAGAGTCGGTGGTTACAGTGCTTCCTACTTAGCAGACGTGTTGGCTGTCATGTCCTAAATCTTACATATTTTTAGTTTGATCACATATTATGCAGGAAAACTAAATAAATACTCTTTGCTAGGAGAATCCGTGCTACCAAGATGAACAACCCCTTGTGTTGATGCACAGCCCTCACATACCGACAGATAAATAAAACATTGGATTGGTTTTGACGACCACAACTGTGTTTAAACACCAGACAGACAGTGCTGTACTGCAAGAGGGAGACCAGCCAGGCACCTTTTTAAACTTATTTCTTTGCCGTGTTCCATTTCATTATTGGAAAACACATCAGTTTTCCCTCTGGCTGCTCTGCGGTGTGAGGAGGATTCCTGGACACAGAAGAGGGGGACTGATAAAGATAGAATTGATTCCCGCCAGCAGCAGCGGCAGCCATAGTGAAGGGGTCTCGGTTTAGACCTGCAGCTAAACGTCTGGTTTCTCTCTCTCTCTCTTTCTCTCTCTCTCCAGCCCCCCCCTCGTCTAAAGGCAAGTTGTCACAGAGGCAACATCAATCTCCTGCCTCATGACTTCTTAAAGCCTGCCTTCTCCCCTGATGCCTTATCACTCCATCTGCAGGCAAGATTAAAGAGGTCACCTCCAAGTTTCCACAATCTACCTACCTAACATGTATACTAAACTGCAGTCGGTCTTTTAAAACTGTTTAAAGGAGGGGGTCTGGGTCCATCTTAGAGGAATAGTTAAGACTTTTTGAAGAATATGATTAGATAAGAACATGTATTCCACTCTCATGTCAGGCTGATCTCCTACAAAATAATACAACCAAACTGCATCGTCAATTACCTTTCAAGGGAAACGTGCGTTTCTTTTTGGGATTTCGTTTCCTTTTGATGCACCACCAAAATGTTTGTAACGAAGGCGTGTGTAAGTCTGTAGTCGGGGGGAGGTCAGGGTGGATCGCTGGGTTCAAACAAACACGGGACCTTCACCCAGGAGTAGAAACGTCACATGAACCGAGACTTCGGTACCAAGGTTTTGTTTTTGTTTCCTAAAACAGTATTGAATTATATAGAGCAGGGGTGTCAAACTCATTTTAGTTCAGGCGCCACATGCAGCACAATTTAATCTCAAGTGGGCCGGACCAGTAACATCACAGTATGATAACCTGTAAATATATAAACATTTAGTCACAGGTATCTGGAACAGTATTTTACTTTATGATCAAAACAACTCATTTTTACACTTTGCAAAGTCATCCCACGGGCCGGACTGGACCCTCTGGCGGGCGGTTTTGTGCCCCCGGGCCACATGTTTGACACCCCTGCTTTAGAGCAACTGTTGCTTCAGCGTTGTTTACAGTTGAGCTGATCCAAAATCTTCTATCCCGATAAAGATCACTTCATATCTCGATAACGATACGTATCAGTGTATACTGAATTAAAAACTTGACAAATGAAAAGTTTGTATTTTCTCATTTAATTAAAAATGTTATTGCTAAAATGAACATCAGCTCTACACTCATACAGAGTGACCAGGTTAAGATAGTAGTTTGTGACGTAACAGGGCTGTGCATCGGCAATAATCTGGCGCTATGACATCATGATACAGGCGTTACGTTTCAATATATTGCGATACTGTAAGCAAGGCGATATTTTAATTTCCTTTCAGAACAAAAACTGTTTTTGGCCAGGTTTGGACCCTCTGGCGGGCCGGTTTTGGCCCCCGGGCCGCATGTTTGACACCCCTGAATTTCACTGGTATTGGTATTGATTACTCCATTGTTGGTATTCCTACCCAGGAGAAAACGAAAAGTCAACGTTGACTTTTAAAGTGTTTACATAACAAACATTCTTACTTTAAGCCAAAAACCTGATTATTTGACTAAACTAAACAACGTAGATGTGTTAACATAACAAAGCAGTTTAATTCACAAAAGTTAAGCACGGGTTTAAAACTGGAACTGAAATTTCCTCGAAATCTAATTAAGAGTGCAGTTGAGTTGTGTGAGAAGGTCATGTTTAGGAGGCAGGGCTGCTCAAGTCTGTACAGTGAATATGCAGCTACAGCCAGCAGCCGGTAGCTTAGCATCGCATGAAGACTGGAAACAGCACCTCTAAAGCTTACGGATCAACGTGTTGTACCTCAGTTGTCCTTAACAGGGACGTATGTGCCGGGCACGTACAGTGCAAGCATTTATACTCCAGCAAGTAGACCCATCCCCTATAAACAGACCACAGCAGGTCTGCCTCACTGCTAACTCAGAACCACGGCCCTCACTGGATATTCTCCTGTCCACAATGTTCCCTCAATATAACGACAACTTTTTTATTTTTTTATGTAATTTCTGAAACAATCTTGTCTGATGTGCTGATGTACACGCGCACACACACACACACACACACACACACACACACACACACACACACACACACACACACACACACACACACACACACACACACACACACAATAAGTGATTGTGTATTTGTAAACATTATGCGGGAAATTGTTGTGAAAATAATCTTAATATACAACAAAACCGGGATAAGAGCAAACAATAAGAGGGGACAATAAGGGAAAAATCATATTGTTATGAGTCCATCTACGCTCCAGTGAGCTCCTCGTTTCAATATAGATGAAGAAAGCTGGGCCCGGGGACAACAGTGAGATATGCAGGCAGCCCACACATATCTGATGATGTACAGGCCTGCCTGCACATTCTAAAGAGAACACATTTTCTAGCTAGCCTTTTATAATTGTATTTTTTTCCCGTCCAAAAGGCCCTAGAGCTAGACTGGTATGCTCAATCTGAAGCGGTTGGTGTAGTAATGGGTCATAGTGATGCATTCATACTGGGACTGGCTTAATTGTATTATCAATCTCATCCAGACAGTGCTTTAGCCCCACAGCTCTGGACATGCTACTGTCAGACGCTCTGCATTAGTATTGGGGAGTGAACCATGAGGAATTGCAATCTTCACTTTCATCTGTTTCTCAAGCCTAAAATCGGTGTGTTAGCCGGTCGGATGAGGGTTTTTTTTATCAGAATTTGGGCACGACCATCCCTCAGTTCTCATCGTCACTGTCGCGTTCCTTCTGTCCATCACCCCCCCCCCCCCCCCCCTTCTCTCTCTTTATCTTGTGCTTTTGGTGTGTCCTGTGTCTTGGTGGCCACAAGTCTGTTCCAATTTCATGCTATCTTTTAACAAGTTAATTACGTTGAGCCCTACAAAGACTGAGGAGAGACAGAGGAGGTTGAGGCACTCGCAGAGGGACAACCGCCCAGGTCGACTCTTTGTTGTTCTATCTTGTTTTGTGCCTGCCTCTCCGAGCACTGTCCCTCATCGCTTTTCTCTGCTCCTCTTCTCTATATTCTCTTGGTGTGACTCCCTCCTTCGTCTTCTCTCTCTCTCTCTCTCTTCCTCAGTAGTAATCTTTCCAGCGGCTCCAGCGGTGGAGGAGAGTTAGGGAGATAAAAGCGTAGGGGAGCTGAGTAGTCCTTGGCAAGCCTAAGGCGAGAAGAAGGTCAACAGGCCTGCTAAGAAGGGCTGTTATCGTCTTGGTAACATGTTATCGGAGAGCCTGCAGTAGTGTTTATTTACAGTTATTGCTCCCTCTGGGTGCACACTTCAACGCCTGGGGCTGATTGCTCTGTAATGAGTTCAGGAACACAGGGAGCCGATGCAAGAAAAAAAGAAAAACAAGGGAGGCAAGAAATCACTGGCCAATGACCAATAGGTCAGCAAGAAAGAAAATCAAGAAAGAACAAAAAAACGCTGGTCATGGGAAATGTGCAGGAGAAGCAGACACAAAGAAAGTGCATTCTTCTAACGAAGACTGTTTCTCTTTGTCCTGCCATTCAAGAGCAAACAAATCACAGCAGAGTGGACGGCAGGTTCCTTCTGCAAATGAGAGGAAAGCCCAGTTAATCCAGTACTGCAGTAAATGGCTCTTGACCTGGAGTCGGCTGTGTTTGTTCTAAGGAAGGTCGACTGCGGGGACTTAAAACACTTGATTTCCATCACGTAAAAATAAAGATCCCTCGCGTAATTGACTTAACCGGCTCTGCTTTATCTATATTTATTTGCTTGACCAGTCCAGTATTGCGTGCGCTAATCAAATTGGGGCATATTTAACAGGCTGTAAGGTGACGTGGCACCAGGAGTTGAGCCAATCAGGAGAGGATGTCTGTAAATTCCAGCGTGGGTTTTTCAACAGTTAGGAGGAAATCTCTCATTGTGGAGCAGCTTTTCAATCTAGGGAATTACACTAAGTGCTGCTACTGTCGGTGCAATGCCAGCTTTTCAGAGAGAAAGAAAAAAGAGAAAGCAGGAGAAGCAGCACTGAATGCCACTGGAAAGCTTTGGCAGACGATCAAGGAGTTTTTCAGCAATCATTTTTCCAGGCACGGCACCCAACCATGGTGCAATTAAGAGAAATTAAGATACGAAGCAATAACTATATACAGTATATACTGTATAAGAACACATTTCGTTCCTACAATATACATACATACAGAATATAAAAGTAAATCCATTCTATGACAAGCTAATCCCTTTTTATACAATCGGATATGGGAGATTAAGAGACATAATTTAGTGATTCAAATTAGACCTAATTCATCAGAGGAGAAGAGAAGAAGAGCGCGCAGGGATTTTTTTTTTGGATGAAGTTTCTAAATCACAGCAGGAGGTTCCAGATGATGTTCCTCATGATGCAGAGATGACTTGATTTAGAAAGAAAGGACTCCAACAGGACTCTTAACGTCTCTGCATTGCATTGTGGTTAATAAGAATAGGATTCCTGAAGCTCTGGGTCAACGTGTTTTATTGTTACAAACATCCTCCTGGATCACAGAAACCTTTATTTTGTCATGTTAGTGATTCATGTTTGACTTTGTTACAATAGTAAGTCAGCGTTTGTCTCGCAGAGCTACTTACATTCAAACAGCATTTCCTTCTCTTATAACGCTTCACTGCACTTTGCAAACAAAGCTGCTGAATTAATCCAAACTTAATCAACACATAAACCCAAAAACATATCACTAACTGTATCCAACAAAACACTAACAGACACACAGACGACACAACTTTAGGCTGAGTTACGAGACGGTTCTTAAAGGAGCAGTACTCAATATCTTTAAGTGGGTCAAATGACGACATGTGATGTGACAGAGATACACGGATCCACCACCAGAATCCCTCAGCTTGCCGGGATATTTTAGCATTTTAAAAGCTCATTGTTTCGTTGTTCTGGGCTGAAACTAAGAGGCTAGCTAGTGGAACATTTAGCAGCCTAATAGATGTTCTCCACAGGAGTGGGTGGAGACCCAAACGGAGTTCAAAGAGAGTGAAAATAAGAATTTAGCAAGTTACTGCATGTCTATATATGTAAATAAGCAACTTTATAGGGTGATAATATATAAATATTGTATTTTTACAACGTATTGCATTGCCCTCAGGTGGCTAAGAAAACTATGAATGCAGGTTTATGATTTTTTATGAATCAACTTTCCGTATTTGCACCTTATTGTTGTGCACTCTTCCTACTTTGTTTCGCAACTGCTGCACAGCAATTTCAAAAAATAAAGCTTTATCTCATCTTATTATCTTATCTTTAAAATAGTAGTTAAGTTATCTCCAACTGTTTGAATCTACAAGAGTTTTTTTTAAATGCAATTTTTAATAGTTTGTACTAAAGATTGAAGTTTGAGTGCTTCTCATGATGTTGTTCACACTCCACACAACGCTCCTTTTGAAAAATGCAACAGGTTATGTATAAATGCTCACCAATGAACCATTCTCATTCAAGTTTCATTCACAGCCAATTAAAGAGAATGATTCGGCTTTTTAAAGACACATATGAGAACCTGCACCAACTGGAACAGAGACTTTTCCAACGTGTTCTCTATGAAACGTCCACAGAAAGATAATGCTGATAATAGCGTTTGCCTCCGAGGAGTGAATTGTAATGCTGTTTACTTTGAGCAGGAGACCTGCGAGATAGCTGCCTGGATTCAGACAGAAATGTCTGCTCCTATCAGTATTTCACCCTTCACTGTATAAGCACATTCTTGTACATGAATTTGTGTAATCAAACAAACCCTGGCACACCAATGAAGCTCATCTCACTGAGAGGTTTTTCTAAATAAATCAGCAGAATAAACATCTTGGAAAACACAAACTGGTAAAGCATTACAAATCCTCGCCATTTTCCCAAACCGTACAGATGAGAAACGAGACGTCTGCTCTGGAACTGTGTTCATGGCATCAGGAATTGCTTGGAAATGAATCGCTGGAGCCTTGTGCAACGCAGAAGTCTGGACGCACTTACGACACACTTGTATCACGACGCTAGAGGCGGGCCCTGAGCCAATGAATAGTGATGTTCCAAAGTACATTTAGAACACAAAATAGCCTAAAGCAAAGTGAAACCTGTTTGTGTCGCAGCACATCCTTCAGTACTGGACCAACAACGCCAATTTGTGTGTCGCGAATAGGCTATTTCTCATCCATATCCAACGTGTGAATATTCCTCCCCTCAACCTTTCCAAATCTCACAGCCACGCCGTGTATACAGTTGATAATCAAATTCTTTCATTACCCAAAATTGCAACAGCTTGCTGCCGCTAACATTTGGTGACATTTTGAGGAGATGAGGTGCCGGCTGGGTCTCCTATGTATAGCTCATATCAGAAGCATCAACAATTAACTTACAAAACACTGACGGTGTTTGTACTACTTTCTGGCAGAGGAGGCATCTCCAGCCACTGCAACTGAGCCAATGTGTTCACTCAGTGATTAGACGGGACCGTATGCAACGGGCCCGAGTGTCACATGGGATTATCGCTCCGTTTCATTTGCTCTGCATTTCATTGCAATCTCACCGATACCGCTTCTCACCTCCCATGGCAACACACTCCCCCCCCCCTCAAAAGAAGCCATGTGAGACGTGCAGATAGTTGTTTTTTATGTGTGGTGAATGTAATTCTCAGATTTGACCACCTTTCCGACTGTTTGTTTCCGCTCAGACGTGCACAACACAACAGAAATACACTTTTGTAGGAATGAATTAAAGTTCTGGGATCATATTGTTTATCACAGGAACAACATCGCTCATCGCCGTGGGATTTATACCGTCACCGTACATTACTAAAGTGTCGCCGCACTTTGACAACTCATCAGTTGTTTAATCCTGGATGTATTTGTGATGAGCAGGTAGCAAAGAAAAGTTCTTTAGAGCTGGAAGTACAGAGTGACACCAGCAGTCATGTGATCCGTCGCAAATATAAAAAACACAGAGCTGCTTTAAAAACACCGCATGCAAGTTTTTGTGCTTAGAAATGGCCGTGTTAGGAGGCTTCCCTCAGGGTCAAACCAATCCCAACTCATATTGCATGATATGGCACAAAAAGGGACATAAAACTGACAAAATATGCCCGAAGAAAGCCACAGATAGGACATGAGGATAATAAAGAAAACACAATAATAATAAAGAGTAATCTCTTATGGATACAAATGGCCAATAAATAGCATAAATCAAAAACAATGGTCTTGCCAACAGTCCCTAGACAACTCAAATTTATCTCCATACTCTTCTCCGGACTTAAAAGAAAGAGAGAGGAGAGAAAACTGCTAAAAGGGAAACTGGAGAGGCCATTTAGTGATTTGAGCAGTGAAGCTTCTCCGCTGCCAAGGACATGTAAGAGAGACGGAGAGACTGGGAGTGGCTCTCATACATCAGATGTCAGGAGTGCTCCCTCCCACTCAGACAAATGGATCTTGTTTTGGAAAGCTCATAAGAGCAATCTTAGGTTGGTGAGCTCCACAAAATAATACAGTAAAGAGTGCAACAGACTGTAATACTTAGCAGCATCGTGTACGGGGAGAGAAATCTAAACTGTGTTTACACATACATATGTATGCCTCTCCGTGGTTGTATCATTAGAGAGGGAGGGGGGGCGAGGCAGAGAGCTGTATACTGCGGCAAGCTCAGGCCTCTCCAAAGCCACTCATTGTGAGCATCTCGCTTGATTGTAAAAACGTTTCCCTCTTCTTTAATCAATGGAAACTCAACTATCCTGATTCATGGGGCACTCTGGAGTATATAAATATCTTCTGACAAGCTTGACTGTGTACTCTGACCAGCTACAGACACCACCCCCCCCCCCCCCCCCCCCCTGTGTTCATGATATTATGTTCTTCAGTACTTCCTTATTTCTTTACCTCTTCCCAAACATCTCCCTCCTGCTCTATGTCTCCACTTCTGTCTGTGCTCTGTAAATGTTGCTTTAGCTACGACTCTACTCAGTCATCCTGTGCGACTGCGACACGAGCATCTCTGGGAGAAGATAAGGCCGGACTGATTAAATACTGTTCAGTGTTGGAAGAAAGGAATGAGAAAATTAAAGGGGGGAAGAAAGCAAAAAGGGAAAAACAACAAAACCTTCATCATCAGTCCACATTGGAAACCTTTTCTTCAACATTTATCCTCATTACTTATCTCTTGGCAGCCTTTTTTCTTCTGTTTCTTTCTTTCTCTCGACTATAGAGCAGATATTTCTTCATCAATTATCATTACAGAGGAGTGATTTAAAATCTACACAGAAAATCCATAAAGTGCTTGAGTGAGTCTATAAGGTCTTTAATGTCAGAGGTGGAAACCTTCATTTAGAGAAAGTGCTGTCATAAAGCATAAACACAGCCATTGCCCTATTTTTGACTTATCCCTGAAGATCATCAGGCCAGCAGTAAGTGTTCACTCCTCTGACTTAATTGTTTTTATATATATTTAAAAAAAATATATATATACAGTATATCTCAAAAGTGAGTACACCCTTTAGATTTTTGCAAATATTCTGTTATATCCTTTCAGGGGATAACATTATCCTACTGAAACTTTGATATAACTTAAAGTAGTCAGTGTGCTGCTTGAATAACAGTATAGATTTATTGTCCTTTGAAAATTACTCAGTACACAGCTGTTAATGTCTAAACAGCTGGCAACAAAAGTGAGTACACCCCATAGTGAACATGTCCTAATTGTGCCCAATGATGTTGTTTTCCCGCCCTGGTGTCATGTGACTCGTTAGTGTTACAAGGATTCAGGTGTAAATGATAAGCAGGGCTGTTAAATTTGGTGTTTTGGGCACAATTCTCTCTGAATGCTGGACAACATGGCACCTCATGGCAAGGAACTCTCTGAGCGGCTGAAAAAAAGGATTATTGCGCTTCACAAAGATGGCCTTGGCTATAAGAAGATTGCCAACACCATGAAAATGAGTTGCAGCACAGTGGCTAAGATCATACAGCGGTTTTCCAGGACAGGTTCCACTCGGAACAGGCCTCGCCAGGGTCGACCAAAGAAGTTGAGTCCACGTGCTCAGCGTCATATCCAGAGGTTGGTTTCCAAAAATAGACGTGCGAGTGCTTCCAGCATTGCTGCAGAGGTTGCAGAAGTGGGATGTCAGCCTGTCAGTGCCCAGACCATACGCCGCACACTGCATCAAATCGGTTTGTATGGCCGTCGCCCCAGACAGAAGCCCCTTCTGAAACCGATGCATAAGAAAGCCCGCAAACAGTTTGCTGAAGACAATGAATCCAACAACATGAGTTACTGGAACCATGTCCTGTGGTCTGATGAGACCAAAATAAACCTGTTTGGGTCAGATGGTGTCCGGCGTGTGTGGCGGCGAGGAGGTGAGGAGTACCAAGACAAATGTGTTTTGCCTACAGTCAAGCATGGTGGTGGCAGCATCATGGTCTGGGGCTGCATGAGTGCTGCCGGCACTGGGGAGCTGCATTTCATTGAGGGACACATGAATTCCAATATATACTGTGACATCCTGCAGCAGAGCATGATCCCCTCTCTTCGGAAACTGGGCCGTAGGGCAGTTTTCCAACATGATAATGACCCTAAACACACCTCCAAGATGACAACGGCCTTGCTGAAGAAGCTGAAGGTTAAGGTGATGGACTGGCCAAGTATGTCTCCAGACCTAAACCCAATTGAGCACATGTGGGGCATCCTCAAGAGGAAGGTGGAGGAGTGCAAGGTGTCCAACATCCGTGCGCTCCGTGATGTCGTCGTGGAGGAGTGGAAGAAGATTCCAGAAGCAACCTGTGCAGCTCTGGTGAATTCCATGCCCAGGAGGGTTAAAGCAGTGCTAGATAACAATGGTGGTCACACAAAATATTGACACTTTGGGCACAATTTAGACATGTTCACTATGGGGTGTACTCACTTTTGTTGCCAGCTGTTTAGACATTAACAGCTGTGTACTGAGTAATTTTCAAAGGACAATAAATCTATACTGTTATTCAAGCAGCACACTGACTACTTTAAGTTATATCAAAGTTTCAGTAGGATAATGTTATCCCCTGAAAGGATATAACAGAATATTTGCAAAAATCTAAAGGGTGTACTCACTTTTGAGATATACTGTATATTAATATAAAAATATATATACATAAAAATATATAAATATATATTTAAAAAATATATATATACATACACATATAAATATACATATAAATAAATACATATACATATATATATTTTTAATGCATATATATATATAAAATATATAAAATATTTTTTTTTTAAATATATATATATACATAAAAATATATAAATATATATTTAAAAAAAAAATATATATATATACATATAATAAATAAATACATATATATTTTTAATACATATATATATATATATATATATATATATATATATATATACTATAATATATATATATATATATATATAAAATATATAATATATAAAATATTTAAAAACAATATATATATACATATATATATATATATATATATATATATATAAATAAATATAAATATATATATATATGTATTGTACAACATAATTAGCCATGGCCACACTAACAATACAGAATAATGTCTGAAGATTATATTATATTATATTATAGATTATATATATATAGTGAAAAAGATAGCAGTGAAATAGGAGTGAATGAATATTGTCCACCCAGATCTACAGTACAATCACAGTTCTTCAGTGTGTATTTAATGCCTGATTTTCTCAGTTTAACGAGCTCTGAGAAGAAACACAAGTCAGGTTAGAAACTAAATGTGAAAGTCTCAAAGGGCCTGGACTATGTGGGTCCTATATCTGACAGAAATACCAGTAAGTGCATATCTGTTCTCCAGTCTGCCATATAAATTGGATTGTATTGAGTGAATTGATTGTAAAGCCAGATGAGTCTATGAGTTGTGCTTATCAATGGACCCCATTAAACACTTGTCACCTCCGGGGAATTTCTTTGACCATGCAAGTCATTGTCAGCAGACAGCAGTCTGATAATCAATGAATGCTTAATTACATCTGGTTCAGGGTCCAGAGGTGCAGTAAAAACAATACGCCTGCACTTCCAGTGTCATCTTTTGTAGAGACAGATGGTACTTTAGTCGGAGACATTGGAAGGATCCACCCACAAAAGAATTTGGGACTTAGCCGAAAATGTCAACAGTTGGGAGTGTGTGACGAAACAAATGTGACAAGACAAGATAAGAATGTCATTTGGATTTCACTCTAAAAACAATTAGGCTCCTCTTATCACTTTCATGAATCTCTGCCTCTTGACACAATACACAACAATGGGCCGAGACTTAATGTTTACAGATTAACAACATCTTCTATTCTCTACCATGATTTTTTGCATTGTCCTAAGTAGCATAAAAAGATGATCTCAACAAGTAAAACTCTATTTGCATATGGGGTTTAATGAACATTTGCATATTGCTCTTTACACCGTCAGCTAAGCAATAAGTAAGGTTTGCAATGACTTAAGAAAACAGTCATAATGTTGAAGTTGTGCAGGACCAAACACTCCACAGTCGGGGGGAACGCCACGCTGCATGTTGTGTTTAAGCAGAAACGATGTGAAAAGGCTTTTAATGGTTTAGAATAACTGCGTGTCAGAAGACCTGTTGGCTGAGACACCTACTGTATGTAAATCTGTGTGCTATCACTGACTTGATCAGCATAGGACTGACAACAAAGTGAATTAAGCCTCATCTAAATGTAAATGAGGTGTTATACCTTCGGCAAACAGCTTATATAACCAGTGTCTATTTTAATAAACCAATTAGATATTATTCTGTGCTGTACTAATGCAACAACATAAAATCTGTGCTTTATGGAAATGTTATCGACAAAAATGAAGGGGGGGGGGGGCACGAAGCCTTACTGAGTTATAGGCCTGCATAAATTTCAAATGAAAAACATCTGCTTGAAATATCATATTTCAGCCTTTCAATCTGGTTGGAGAGTAAAATAGACACAGACTGTCATGAAAGACCATTTCAATAGCTTTGAGAAATAGTCGTGCCTGTCCAACATGCGAGGCGAGAGGCAGGAGCGTCACACACTCGTCTCCAATTTCCTTGCTGTCACTGGTCTCCCAGATATCACACTGAATGTATGACAAACAGCAGCTCATTGCATCAGCCGCACTGATACCGCGGGTACGCACGCCGGCTTATCGACTGTGATTACGGCCACTACTGTAACAAAACAATATGGCATCCTCCTGGTGAGACCAACCCGAGAAATCGTGTGTTCTCCTCTACAAACAACTCCACATTCGCTCTACCGACGTCGGACTGTCACAGTATATAACGTTAAAGTTTCACCTCTTTGTTTAAAAATGCAATAGAAAATGTGGATTGCCTCAAAAAGAGATCATCCGTCAGGTCGTTAAACAAATCAGCGAGTGTGTTTTTTTCAATATGGCACCACACACACAAAGCAAGTGGGGTTGTTAAGATCCCAAAGGATGTTCTCGCTTTCTATTTTATTAAATGTTGTGCATATTTATACCCTGAACAAAATATCGACAGTGACCTTAAAGGATAAAACTGTCAATCTGTATGTTTTTAGACAAGTAGCGTATTTAATCACGGCGAAATGATGCAGTTTCTAAGCATTTTTAAAACTTGTACGTCCTAAAACTTGCCGAAGGAATCCATAAACTATATATTTATGTGAGGAGCATCACTTTAAGAAAGAATCATTTCAATGAACAGGTTTGCAATAAGTAGAAATCAGAGGATAATAACTGTCCATCCAGACACACAGAGCATACTGTGAAGGAACTATCATAAACTAACATCAAGGCTCACTTTAAAGTAAGGCGGACAAAAATCAGTAGTGCTTAAATGAAACCGCAACAGAGCATTAATTTGACATTAGCAGGCAAACATCAATTCATCCCCCGTCCTAACTTTAGTAATGCATTTACTGGAAAGAGATTAATATCAATTCCATAAATCATTCAGGAGATACATCCGGAGCCAGAGACACTGGTATGTTAGCTGATCTCAGTGTGGAAGCTCAGCGCTCATTAATCAATGTCTGAGCTCCTCTGGCCATGTCATCTGGGGAAAAAAGGCAAATTTATAAAAAGGGCAATCTCCAAAATGATTTCTCACAATCTTCCTGATGTAACATTTTTAGTTCTATGCTCTCACCTTCATATGCCTCGGGTCTACTGTGTACAACACTGTTTCCTTATTCATCCCTTTAATTCATTCCCCATTAAGATAGACTGTACATATTCTTCTTTTTAGTAATATTTCTGTATTTGCTCTTATTTTTTTTACACAATTCCTCGCGTGTGTAAACCTGATTCTGATTCTATACGGACATACGAGATTAGTTTTCCACCGAGGACATGCGACTACTGTGAGAAAACCTGAATGATCTGCAAAATCAAGTAGTTCAAACCCACTTTGGAGAACAACTTGACAATGACACCAAGGCCAGACAGCAGAAAGTAAACAGAGGGAAGTTAAAAATTAATCTCAATCTGCAGAAACCAAATTGGGCTTGTCTGTGGAAATATGAAATCCATCTGAGCCTAATCTCCAAACAGAGATTCTGTCCAAGAGCGACCGGCTGATTCCCTGATTTACTCCACCTACTTGTGTGCTCGAGTGTGCGGGTCTCACCGACTGACCTTGTCACTGGTGAGAAAGTACTTTATATTTGTCGTGCCATTCAGCCGTCAGGGAAAGTGGCAAACAAAGGCCATTAACAAATGACACTTGAGCATATTAACTTCCCCTTACAGCATGCTTAGCTCCAACACAAGAGATGGACAAGGCAAAGGTCGATGCCCTTCTTAAGTATACTTAACATATTTATCTTTTTAGCCACGCTGGCCACACAGGAATAATAAAGGTGGAAGGAACAACACCTGCTCTCAAGTCCCTGTATTGAGTTCTACTTATACATAATAAAGATTTTAAGAGCCGAGCACTTGTCTATAAATCTTTATATGAACTTATCCCTGATTATAATGTTGCCAAGATACGTCACGGTCTTGTTAGAGCTCTCGGATACACAGTTAGATGCGATATCTAATATTGGAAAATATCGACTTCTGCTTGTGTACTCAAACTCTGGAATAGTTTTATTGGCTTTGCATGAGAATCTGTAAACCTGCTTCAATCTGTACTTGTTACTTAATCTGAATTTATTTTATAAAAGGTGATACAGACGGTACATAGAGCTATTATTAGTGGTAATAGTAGAAGTGCTAGTCGTAGCTTATATCTTGATTACAGTAAGTTAATGGAGATGGCTATGAAAGCGTGGAAGCTCGTCAAAGACGAAACTTCAGCTGATTTATGGTTTAATCTCAAACGATATAACTAAGGAACATTTTGGAACATATAGCCCCCGTTAAGGTTGGATAAATAAAATGGTGCTAATCCATGCAAACATTTCAAATCCCTAACGTCAGCTGGTGTGTGAATAGTGTGAATAGGAGGCTAATGCGACGCTAAGGCTAGAATTTGTGTTCTGCTGTCAAACGTGTTTGATCTACTTCTCGTGGGAATTCTATCTGCAGTGGTTTGAACACGCTGGAGGTCTTCAGGCTGGAGTAGGTGGCAGAAGAAGAATCCACTTTTTATTCATTTAAGATTTTTCTGTATCAGCTACTGAGATGAGATACGTTTTAATATGAGGTGTAAAACACAGAGAGAACAGATGCTGCAAAATTGTAGGGAAATTAAAATAAAGAGTATGAAAATAACTGTCTGAACGGTACTACCAGTCTAATTTGCATTGCAAGAGACATGGGGCTGCTTTTTTGGTCAATTTGCAGTTGAGTCTCATACGTCATACATGTCACAATATATATATATATATATATATATATATATATATATATATATATATATATATATATATATATATATATATAAATATATATATAAAAAATATATATATATTTCTTTTCTTTTTAAATATATTTATATATATATTTAATTCAATTTGCAGTTGAGTCTCATACGTCATACATGTCACAATATATATATATAAATATATATATAAAAATATATATATTTATATTATGACATGTATGACGTATGAGACTCAACTGCAAATTGAATTAAATATATATATATATATATATATATATATATATATATATATAAATATATTTAAAAAGAAAGAAATATATATAAATATATATTCATGTAAAAAAATAAATATATTAAAAATATATTTAAAAAAATGAATAAATATATATATATATATATATATATATATATATATATATATATATATAACTGATCATTATGGTGTTGCACATTAAAAGCTTTTGGCCAATATTGACATCTCAGCCTGTAAATGTAAAATGTACCACTTAACCAGTAATTAAACACGTAATTATTTGCAGCCTCTACTGACCATAGCAGTGACACACAATACCAAACAAGAACAATATAAACACAGTTAATGATGTGTCGACATATCTTCACATTTCAACTCCCATCTTTTTTCTTTTTAGTAAGTTAATACTAGTAGTAGTTAACTACTTACCACTCTCAAAGCAAGCATCAAACACCAGATGTCCTTTTCGTGGCGCTCCTTGGTAACCTGGTGGGCTCACCATCAGTTTGTTTACATTCCCCACCAAGGCGTCCTCTCCTCCAGTTTCACTGCCTGAACAACAACAACAACAATATGTAGGATTAAGATGAGTCTCACTTCATGCGGAGGTGTTGAGTAAAATGTGTTGAGTTAGCCTTTTCTAACTTCGTTTTAAAAGATGTAAGCCCTTATCTTGTAGATAAATAAATGAGTCTCTCATACAGAATAACAGATAACAAATTGCTGACCTTAAAGTGAAAATGTATGTCGCCATGCGGGACATTATACCGCCGCTAAAACCTGCTTTTTGGGTAAAAATGACAAGATAAAAAATATACAAATTATTTCAAAGTTAAAGGTCGCTCCCTATGCATACGTGACATCTTTATAATAATGTTTTTGTCAAATTTGAAATATTAACAAAACAATAATAAATCATATGAATGTTGAAGGAAATGTTTGTGTGTTTTCAGCACAAATGGACAAAAATAAACAACGTTTAAATGTGTGGCTTTGTTTGATTTTCTGCATAATAAATATTTTAAATATTTCATTTCAACAGGGTTTAAAACATGTTCTCTTTATTTTAACATTTGGTGACTTTGCCTTGAACTGGTAGGGTGAAAATGAGACAATATTGTCATTAATGATTGCTTTGTCTTAACTGTTATTATGTATTTGAATATCTTTATGTTTTTTGTGAAGAAAACAAAAGTTAATTAACACATTAATTTAAAAACGAAAATGAATTTGTAAAATTGTCTTATTTTATTTGGTCACTTTGTAATCTGTCTTTTACCGGCTAATATCGACATAAACAAAATACTTTAATTTAAGAAGCTATACACCTCAATCACAATCTGTGTGTACATGCATCATATTAAAGACTCAATTACTATTTTATTTTACCACATTAGAAGCGTAACCACAGTAGTTTGAAGAGGCTACTTTGGGGGGGGATCTTAAACCCATCCGGATTCAAAATGTAAAATCTTTGTTTACAAGCATGATGAACACTACAAATGTAAATACAAACAGAAAATATCACAAACTTGGATTTTCTCCAGTATTAGTCATTTTATTTAAAGATATATCCATTTATTTATTAGTTCAAATCTGTGTTATCAATACAGTAGTTCTATTTGTACAGGTTATAGGTAACAAAACAAATAAGTAGTATTAAAAACAGCTTGTTTATTAGCTACCCAGCAGTGCACTGGAGGGGCTAACCCTAGGTAGCATAGCTAGCTAACAGATGCTCGTAGCCAATACACCTGCACCAGGCTAACGAGGGGAACGGTTAATGTTAACATGCTAGCATGCTAACATACTTTTTCTTTTTTTTGATTATTTCCGTGAGGTACATTGCCAGCATACAGAAATATATATGGTTGGCTAACGTCTGTAACAGCAACGCTAGCTCATTACAACCTGCTGATATGGCTCTTGTTTACATCCTTTTAGGCTAGCTAGAATGTTAGCACAATCATCGTTAGCGTCGGTATAAAGACACGGAGCGAGCCCGGAACATGCAGCTATCATATGGCAGACAAGTGGGCATCCTCCGCGTCCTTGTGCTGGTGTAGCAATGAAGGAGAGGCCAGGTAAGGCTCGTATTTACACACCAGTCTCGACGTCTCTAGCAGTGTTTTCCTCCATCTTCCTTTCCATTCCGTTACCGAGCAGCCGACGCTCCATGTGTGTTGCCACAGCAACGGAGCAGGAGGAAGAGGGAGAGGCGCTGTCACCTTCATCAGAGCACCGCTGCAGAAACACAGGACATCCGCGTGCAGGCAGTGCATCGTGAAGGGGATGGTAAGTCAAGTATATGCACTAGAATACAGATTAACAGGCGCTGATTGCTGATTTCTGCATTTATCTAAAAGTGCACAACTCATTAATAAAGTACAGCAAACATATAGCAGAAATGCTAATCGTTTTCCGAAGTGCTTATTCCTAGTCTCAAGAGTACTATAGTAAACTTTATTTGTTTAAAGAATATTTTTATTGCAGATTATTGTTAAATACAATACATTACGACATCATTTTTTATTTTCTTACAATAACAATTTATAGCGGCATAAAAGAAGCTACAGTTACATTACAGTTCATTTAGCTGACGCTTTTGTCCAAAGCAACTTACAAAAAGTGCAAACAATCATGAGGATACAACTCTGAACAGCAAGAATCTTGCAGGTACATCAGCTTCAAGTAGGTACAATCCTTTAAGTGCAGAACAATAGCTTCAAATAAGCCTGGATGTAGGAAGGGGCTGATCCATTCACAGCACGGTCGACCAGCACCAGAGTCTTGAAGCTGATTCGGGCCGCCACTGGTAGCCAGTGAAGGGAGTGGAGAAGCGGTGCATTGTGGGAGAACTTGGGTAGATTGAAGACCAGTCGGGCTGCTGCATTCTGGATGAGCTGTAGAGGTCGAGTGGCTCATGTAGGGAGTTGCAGTAGTCAAGGCGTGAGATGACAAGAGCCTGGACAAGAACCTGCGTCGCCTTCTGAGTCAGTAGGTACAATTAAAATGATTTGGCAAATTGTATACAGATCAAAAGGTGAGGTGAAGACCCATGTTAGGAAACAAGGGCACAAACCAAGAGAGCAATACAAGAGGGAAAAACTATTATAAAACAAATAGATGACCACTATTACAGGATTAATATTGTCCATCCTTCACCCTCCCTCAGTCAGACTTCTCCTATATGTCAACACTGGTCCCGATGCCTCATCAAAGATTCTCCTTCTTCTTTTATTCTTGAATTTAGGCTTTTCCAAATGGAGGCTCTCGCCCAGCTCTGTAAGCCACATCTCAAATGAAGGCGCAGCAACAGACTTCCGTAACCGCAACAACAAAAAAAGGGATTAAACTGTATTGTCTCTGAGGGGAAATGTGTCCTGAGCACGGTGCTACAGTCTGCTGATATACATTTAAAAAAGAACATCTTAAAACATGAGACATTTGACTCACCTACTTTTGACATTGACAACAAGGCATGTTAAAGAAAAAAGCTGTAGAATTAAAGTGCTAAATGCTGTGTGTCTTAAAGATATCGTTCAGACACCAACGTTCCCAAAATGCACCGAATGAACAGTTAAACCTGTGAGGGCAACATCATCGTATGCCATTTTGAAACATATTATACTTGCAACGTTCACATTTGGCAGGCAACACTAAACTAGCAATGACTCCCATTACACTGTCTCTAAACTGTAATCAGTATATTGTACACACCTCAGTTTTATTACAAGCATACCTCTATTTCTGACATTTTCAGAGAAGCAAGCCAATCATTGCAGGCAGCAGCCAGAGATTCTGAATTATCCTGCAGATTGATTAAAGCTAGAGGTTTTCTAGACAATTGGAGCATAGATGTCATCAAGGCCAATCAAGCCTGGCCCTATTCCTTTCCCATTACAAAGGCTGCACCTGATTAAGTACATCAAATGAGCAGTCGCACATCTCCTGGAGCAAGAGGCATACAGGCTGCTGCTAATTTCCAGGTTATAAACTGTGTGTAACAGGATCAAATGAATAAGACCAGGGAGAGGGCAATGATTTTTCTCTCCGTGTGTGATCTGTATTTGATGGCAAGCATCAGGCCGCGAGTAGATAGGTCGGACTGATTATTTTTCAGATGACAGGAAGAGAATACAGAGCTGCTGTGTAATATTTCGTTAAAATTGAAAATTGAATAGCTGTCCTCCGTGCTATGTCATTCCTTTAACACTACGCCAATTAAAGAGCTCTATGGTGGTACAATCATTCATTTTCAAGAGGGAGATTGAAATTGAATTATGGAGCATGAGAAGAATGAATTAGATACGCTACATGTTTCCCTTGTTTCTCAGCTCTTATCAAACAGAGAGGCTGCGTCGGAGTTGTTGAATTTGCCACGAGACCGTCACTGGCAGAGTTAAAACACTCGAGACGCTGGTTGTAACCCGATCTTATGGCTGAAACTCACATCTAGTTGTTGGCTTGTGAAAGACAGAGTTTGAATAAGAATTGTTTTTGCAATATATATTGAAAACACATGTGTCAGATCATTGTCGCTTGTGATTCTGTTATGCTAAACTCCATATATTTAAATCTACTCATTAAAACCAATTCAATATAATGTATGAGATACATGGCGTCTCAACTTGGAGCGAAGTGTCAGACTTGAAGTTCACAACTGGAGAGTCTGTGGCGTGTTAACGATGTTCAAATGTGCAGGAGTTTATTACAGCAACGTTGTTTTGTTTCTCGATGGCTTTCCTCTTCTTTTAAAGCTCCTTGTCTTTCTTTGGATTGTGTTTGAAGGAGAAATAAGAAATAATATAGCAACTCTTTCAACAATAACTCCTCTACCTTCTGCCCAAGTAGCACTCTGCATGCATATAGTATGTTTTTATCATAACACCTGCAAAGTGCAGCAATGATTTAATGAACACATCCATCACTGGACAACATGAAACAGAAGTACAGTCTCACGTTTTAATTATCTCTCAGGAGAGTGTATTTCTACATGCTTATTAAAACATTTATGACATGTGATGATTTCTAAACATACGAATGTGCTTCACATGTAGATAGCGTGTCATGGCTTAATACAGAATCCACAGTCACATTAAGAAACGGAGGCTATTTTAAGCGTGTGTGGCTTGTGAGTGGAGGACACACCACACCGCTCTGTAATCCCACACAGAACATGTCACAAGCCCTTTGGGGAAACAGCAGCTTTGGTACAGCGAAGGTATTTTTAAGCCTCGCTTTTCATTCTTTCAGAAAGATACGCTTTCTTCTAAACTGTGAAATGATCAAATAAGTCAGTGTGTGAAGTTCAGTACTATAACTGAAAGAAAAGAAGAAGAAAAAATCGTGTTTATGTTTCCAGCCTGAAGCAGGATATGTGTGTGTGTGTGTGTGTGTGTGTGTGTGTGTGTGTGTGTGTGTGTGTGTGTGTGTGTGTGTGTGTGTGTGTGTGAAGCTGAGGAAGCTCTGTTTTTTATATTTGTATTCCAATAAGTAGGGAAACCCTTTTTAGCGTGACCAGCGAAGGACTTCCACGCATTCAGTTGATCATCAATGAAGGAGGATGTCATGCAAAAATCAAAACACAGGGCACAAGTGGCAGGGAGTTGGAGATGTGTGGTTGTGAGAGGCGGGGGAGGGCAGGGCGGGGGGGGGGGGGGGGCAGAGACCAGCCGGCAGTACACAGAGAATCACTATGGTGACTAGCAGTCACGGGGCTCAGGGGAGTGAGGCTTGGTCAGAGACGAAGGCTTGAGAGGCAGCTGACTGAGGAATCAGCCCTCACTCTGGATGATTCGACTGACAGCTCCCCCCCCCCCCCCCCCCCCCCCCCCCGCCCACAGGGCTCTGCCGGACCAGCCCTCCCCAGGGACCGCGGGGCTTTACAGAACAGGGATGTGGCTAGCTGCCCTGTTTTGAGGGGAAACAAGGGAACTGAAGCCAAGACAGCAAAACAGTGATGATACTTTCACATATCCTGCTAATTTAAAACATGTAAACCGTATCATACGCCACATCCTCGATAAGTGCGAGTCTCTTTACATATTGTTCCTGTTCCCGTCTCAGATAAACACCTGTTTAAAGCACACAGTTTGCTAACACGTCCTCTGCCTTGCACATTGCTGTCACCCCCTCTCTCATCCTTTAATTGTCACCCTCTCTTCCCTCTTCATCCGTCACTTCCTCTGTCGCTCTGTCCCTCTCTCCCTCCCTCTCTCCCTCCCTCTCTCCCTCCCTCTCTGCTCTGCTGGACAGTGTCCACGTAAACAGATGGTTCAGTGTCAATAGGCTGCCATTAACTGGCCGCTCTCTCCCCACTCTGATCCACGACAGCAAAAGACACATTCAAAGCACTGGGAATAAATGTGTTGCCATGCTGATGGAGCCACGAGTAAGACGCCAGTAAGATCAGCATTAGTGAAGATGATCGGCATCATTTACATTCGATATTTCATCTTCTGTAATTTCCCCCTCAAACATCAGTTTCATAAACATGTTAACTTGCACTCGATGCAGTTACAGTGCACTGTGAGTCACACTCTGAAATCTCCCAGGTGTTATCGACTGAAACCAAAAATGTCGTGAATCATATCCTTGGCACAGGTCTCCCTAATCTCTCCCCCCCCCCCCCCGCCCCCACCCTTGTTTACTTCTTCAGTAGTTGGGATCTCCTGCCGTGCCTGTGACTAGCTGCTTCGTCATCTCCGTGCCACACCCTGCTGAGGAAAAGGACAACCACCTGACCTTGATGCTCACATCAGCCCAACCCTCGCTTTTTTCCTCTGCTGCCCATTACGAGAGAGGCAGCGTTCATTTCCGCTCTCTGGAGGTCTCTTGATAGTGTACAGGTTTTTATTCCATTCCATTACTTTACGTGTACCTGTCACAAAAACACCTCCGAGCAAGTGCTGAATTATTTCCTCCCCAAAAGTCCTTGATAGTCCTTTTCCACCCTGGAATCCACAACCTGTTTTTGTAAGACACATAATTAGACAACAGGACCGAAACAATACCAGTCCTAACAAATCCATTTATCCCTGGCTGCAGGTCTGATCTGGTGGTCAGAGCTTATATAAGTGCAAACCTTTCCTCACCCTCTATACCTGTGTGCTATAGACACTCACGGAAAGAGGAGAGGAGAGAAAAATGGAAAAGATAGGAGTGGCACGGAGAGGAAGGGATGTGGCGGCGATGGTGTCGCTGTTGCTAGAACAGTCTTCCCACCTTGTGGTAGCACAGTGAACTGTAGCTGCATCAATGCGTGAGCAATGGGAGGAGAGAGAGAGAGAGAGAGAGAGAGAGAGAGAGAGAGAGAGAGAGAGTGATGCAGAGAGAGATGGAGTGAGAGAGGGAGGGAGAGCAAAGGAGCGAGCCAGAGGGAGTGATACAGAGAGAGAGAGAGAGAGAGAGAGTGAGAGAGAGAGAGAGAGAGAGAGAGAGAGAGAAAGCAAAAGGGAGGGGAGTTTAAACTAAGTGCTATGTTTTGGGACAGGCTAATCTGCTAGCGAGCAGTGTGAGGATCGGAGCGTATTGTGTGAGCCAGTGTGCGGGGGACAGATAAGGGAGCCATCCAGCCCGCCAGCACGACCCACCGACCTACCGACTGCCTGACTGCCTGTTTTAATGTGCTGACTCTGGGGAGATTTAAAAAAAAAAACAGCATATTGACTCCTTAGACGTGTGCGGAGACCCTGGGCACAAACGCCAGCACTACAGCCACAGCCAGCAGAGGTGCATCAACAGACAGGGGAGACAGAAAGAAAGAAACAAGAGAGCACTGAAAAACAATCACAACTCCACAACCCGAAAATTAAAGAGGATTTTTTTATCCCCCTCTTTTTTCCAGTTGATTTGATTTTTTCTTTTCTTTCTTTCTACCTTTTTTTTTGTGTGTTCCCGGGACTGACTGCCCAGCCGTAGAGAAGAGAAAGGGGCGCCGAGAACCGAAGAGAATCTGAAAATAAAAAAAGGACAGAACGCGAAAACAAAACAAAAAAAAAGCACCGAATCTGAACATGTTCGAAATAAGCCGAACACTCAACGCCGCTTTGTTGAGCAATGAGGTAAAGACATTTGGATTTGCTTCTTTCTCCACACTTCACCTGTGTATGTCTGCTGCCAACCATTCTGTCATGTGTGTTGTCGTGCGTCCGTGCGTGTGCGTTTCTCTGCACTTCTGTATGCTCACGGCCAGAAGACAGAGGGGATGATTGATAACAGCTGTTTGTTGTGTTTCCCCGGCACGATGGTCGGTACGGAGAAAAAGGGGGCTGCTACGCTTCTCACACTCATCCTGGCTTGTAATAATAAATGGAGAGCTAGACTTTCTTTCCCTCTATTGTAACAAGGTAGCTATCAAACCCATCCGACATAGACTTGCTTGTGAAACTGCCCAACCTGGGGCTACAATTGTATGTGTGCCTACATATGCACGTACAGTATGTTTGTGAGTGCCTGTGTGTTCACACATGCATTTGTGTGAGAGCAAAGTGTTCTGTAATCCCCCTCTACCTCCTCTTTCTTCATGTCCCCCCCCCCTCCCCACTCCCTCTTCTGTCCTTTACCATTCTCACCGTCCTTCCTACCTGCTGTTATCTGTTCTCCTTCTCTTCTCTCACACCCCTTTCCTCTTTTTTCCTCTCTCTCTCTCTCTCTCTCTCTCTCTCTCTCACACTCTCTCTCTCTCACTCTCTCTCTCTCTCTCTCTCTCCCTCTCTCTTCCCTTCTCCTTCTGTGTCTGTGTACGAGTGTGTGTGTTCTGTGAGCAGCATCTCAAGATGATGGCGAGGTACGGGCAGCTCTCGGGACTAGCAGCCAGTGGCGTGGGCTCCGTCCCCGAGACGCACTCGCCGCTATTTCCCAGGGATCTCCTGTCATCGCCAGCCCAGATGGGCTTCAGGTCACCCCTGGTAAGAGGATAGTCAGACCAATATATCTCCGTCTCTTTAATGAACACAGGCATAATGCAAAGGAGAGAAAGAGGAGAAGAGAGTGGTAGTAAGTGTGTGTGAATCTGTGTGTGAGGAAAAGAGCATAAGGGCAGAAAGAGAGCAAATCAATTGTAGGATTGCGTCTGTATCCCCAATGGATGGTATTAGTAAATATTTACATTGTTATGTTTGTTCAATTACGGACGCCTACTCTGTCTTTAGCCTCTGCCAGTCAGACTGTTATCAAGGGAATTTGAGGTGTTGTGTGTTTGCATGTGTGAGTGTGGCTAATATATTTCATGTATTTTGTGAATTCTGTTATCGTGCGTGCAGCGTTTAATGTGTGTCGAGTTATTTTCCATTGTGAGTGAATACATAGGCTGCAGCAGTACACTTACAATTCTACCGTTTCTCAACTTCACGTAACATTATGTTTCCATCATTGGATGTGAACAGCTGTAGGACGACAGATTTCATTTGATTATAACTATTCAATTCAATTTGCAATTAACGTCTGACGAGCCACGGGAGCAGAGGAAGCAGGAGCACTGTATGTGTGTGCACTGGAGACGACGTTACTCACATTTACATAGAGAAGATTTATTCAAGAGGAAGGGAGTGAGAGAGAGAAAGGGGGCATGAGAAAACCCTGAGCGTTTAGGCAAAAGCGTTGTAAGAAAATCCCTGACTCGCCGCATTAAAGCGACATGAAGCTGTGGGTGTCTAATCCGCTGTGGGCTCTTCATTGGTTCGGCTCCCCTTCAAACTGGCTCAGATCCACACCCCAGAGCCTCCCGGAAGCCTTCATAACCCACTGTCATGCTGCTGACTGTACCCAGGGGTTTCCGTCAACTGTATGCAAATGTGCCGCGAGGATGAGCGGTGAATTACGTTCCGTGAGGAGTTGGAAGCTTCAGAAATGTTTTTCAGTTTTTTGCTTTGAATTCTTACACGAGTTCAAAGACGTCTGTCCAGTGTTTTGTTGTCATTATACAGCACGCCGTGCGTCTCTGCCCGTTCACACTCGCAGCACTGTTATCTGCTGTTTGCATGAAGCTGCTGGACCGTGAATTATTTGTTGAAACCAGTGGAACTAATTAAGCTGAATTTATTACATAAATACGATTGACGTGTAAACATATTCTGATGCATCTTATCGCCGCTGTATTGAGTGGAATAACTGAATTTGAGCTAATTCCAGAAGAACGATGAGCTGGTCATAAAGTGCATTGAATTTAACAGCATAAATGAAGACAGGAAGAAGAAAGTATGATCATGAGCTGCTCATTGTACGTGGTTGTATTTCTGCTAAAATGGTTTCTTTTGGGATTTGGTGCATTTCTCATCAATGTGTTGCTGGTGATGAGGCATGTTCCATGTGTGTGTGTGTGTGTGTGTGTGTGTGTGTGAACATATGCTCATGTGTATGCGTTTTAAAATGTGCGTGCGCATGATTACCCTGGTTTAAAAAGACCATCGTTATAGTGATTAATGGTGCCTTCATTAAGCACAGCGAGATCATTTGCATACATTAGATAAATGTGCTGGAAGACTCTGATGGCTTCGCTGTGGAAAGCCTCAAAAAGCAGCAGCATCGCCTTTTCTACCTCCGTGATATCAAACGGGAATACAATTATGTACCGGCAGCACCGTATTTCTCCGTATTGTCGAGAATGGAGCAGATGTATCTCATTGTGTTTTCTAACATTAACATTCAAAGTGAAGGCACTACAGTGTATTTACATGTAATGCTCCTCGCCTTTAAATGAGTGATAAATGAATAAATAGCTGATTTTGTTCTCCAACGCAGTGAAGTTTACCATAACTTGTGTGTGTGTGTGTGTGTGTGTGTGTGTGTGTGTGTGTGTGTGTGTGCATCCTTCAAGCTGCAGGACAGTTCTTTTAAAAGAGCATTCAAAGGATTTAATTCTGAACCCAAGCACACAGAGGAGGGATTCGGCAATTAAGTGACATTTAGACTGATATTCTTCCATTCAAAACGAGCATCCGCGGCATCATTTTACAGCATTAGGAAGAACATTCAATCTCCGCCATGTCACCTTAGACATAAAAGAACATGTGAGCAAAAACTGAATTGCAATTTATTCCATATTTCAGTCACTGAGATCTAATTTTCAAAAGCCCACATCTAAAAACCTGCAGTGCGCCGTGCTTCAGAGCTGAATGCTGTTAATTTGTAGAAAGCTCCACTGATTAGCCGCTGCAGGCAGCTGCCGTTCTCTATGTGACACTAGGTCTTGTTTGACAACTCCAAGCTTTTCTGTTTCAACATGACAAAAAACAAAAAAGAGGGTTTCATTTTAAACCTGCATGAAGAGGTTGATCATCTACACAACAGAAAAACAGGTAGGGGCGGGGGGGGGGGGGGGGGGGTGCGTGGCACAGACGCTGGCAAACGTCTGTAGCTCCGGTATATTAGCAGCCAGGAGATAGTTAGAGGTCAACTCTATTTCATAACAATGATTAGCTGCTTCCATCTGCCGCTCACTGCACTTCCCCTTGCCTTGATTGCTGTGTTCTCTATATCCAGGAAATTAGTTCATTTATGCTCAACAACCCGTCAGCGAGGCACAAACAGGTGCAGAACACTGAGCGACGTCACAGAGAGAGAATGACGCCCAGAGAGAGAAACAGAGAGACGGAGACATTGGCACAAATACAGCATCGACAGTAATGATAGTGCAATAAGGGTCCATTAGTGCTACGAAGACACAAGCAAATGTGCTTGTTGTCATTTATTTTAACATTAATCATCAAGTGATTTGGAAAATATATTAAATGTGTTATATTTTTAACTGCATTCACAGCAGCACATGATGTGTAAGTGTTATGCACTGCAGTGTTCAGTCAAACTTTTAGCTTAGGGGAGTAAAGACACTTCAGTGTTCCTCGAGCATATAGCAGAGGGGAGCAGATCATGACTGCACCGTGCCATACAATGTACATGCATCATCATATGAACACAGACTGTGCCGCTTTGTGTGTGTGTGCGTGTGTGTGTGTGTGCGTGTGTGTGTGTCTGTGTGTGTGTGTGTGTGTGTGTGTGTGTGTGCGTGTGTGTGTGTGCGTGTGTGTGTGTCTGTGTGTGTGTGTGCGTGTGTGTGTGTCTGTGTGTGTCTGTGTGTGTGTGCATCATGTTTGCACTGTGATATGAGCACATGTGGTGTGTCAGTTACGGGGAACGCAGAGAGGCTGAGAGACACTACGAGGGGGGAGGTGTGGGTGGGTGGGTGGTGGGGGGGGGGTGCTACAGGGTTGTATGTGTGTATGGAGTGTGTGTATGTGTGTGTGCCTGGCCACCAGTACTGCAGGGAGGGCCTAGAGATCAGCAGCTGAGCCTGTGTCCCGCTGGGAGCCATCACTGCAGAATGGAGCAGGTGTCTGCAGGCTCACGCAAAGACAGACAGACACGCACACACACACACACACACACACACACACACACACACACACACTGTAAAGCTAAGTGAACCTTCTCTCATTTTTCCTCTCTTTCTCCGCCTGAGTTTTCTTTTTCCCGTGCACACCCTACCCGATATATAGGGTGCCTTTTAGTGAGTGTTTCATCGCACATTACCATCTGATCACCATGCTTCATACCCATCCACTCGGTAGAGCCCGATGTGGGTGAGATCCGTAAACAAGAGCCTCACAAGAGGATAGCTCGCCGCAGCCACACGAGCGCCCACGCCCAACCAAAGGTCACCTTTCTATGTGCAGGTGCTTTGACCTGGAAGTAATAACCTGTAATTTCACCTACATAATGGCAGCGGCAGAGCCCAGGGTGTCTGAGCGGTCAGTACAGTCTCTTCACTGCTCAATGTGTCTTGACGTTCATGACCAAAACAGCAGCAACACACTGATCATGTCACTTCAGCACACACACACACACACAAACACACACACACACAGAGGTTTTTATAGCGGTGGCTGAAGAGCACAGCAGATAATCCAAAAGCAAACAAAAGGCTCCCACCACCAAACAAAAAGCAAAGCAGGAGATTTGAACCAGCTCTTTAAATACACAGATTAACATAATTTAATATAAGAATATAGAAGTGCACTAAAACATGTTTTCAATTAAGAAATGCAGGTTTCTCATAAAAATGTACGTGCTAAAGAAATACACCTTGAGGTGATGGAAAATGGAAAAATAGAAAACAGTGTGTGAACCTCAGGCACGCATAATAATTACCACGGTTTATATAGTGTTGGATTACACTGGATGTCCATAGTGGACCTGGATTATATTTGGGATTTACCTCAATTCAGAGGCTTCATTTCACACTTCAATGTGCTGAATACACAAAATAATTCCTGCTGTTCTGGTTTTTCGTCTGTAATTCAAAGAGAAGAATCCCAGGACTGCTCTTTTTTGCTTGGTGGAGGAAAATCATTTAATTTCAGACACAAATGTGTTGCCTCTCGTGGACAATGTTTCCACATCCAGTTGCAGTTATTTCATTGGGCTTTTAAAAAAAAAGGATAAATAGAGAGAGAATAATGAAAATGTGGCCAGTTCTCAGTACGCAAAGAAACATTTCCAATTAATTATGGAGAAACAGGGAATGTAACGTCTTCTTAGGTCGACGTATCGCAGCCTGAGGTGTGCGTTGGATCATGCAGATTTACCGAATGAATTATAAAACAGGGTGAGATCTGAATGTACTGCAGATGTGTCAGCCTTATAAACTTTGACAAAAGAGGTATTAGCCGGTGCGAGCTCTTTACTGACCTGATAATCTCACTCATGTGGCTTCAGCTTAGTCACCTCCCTCACAATACACACGTAACGCAAACAACCCGACGTTTATAGATGCTGCCCTTTTGTAGACCCCAGTTTGAGATATGATATGGAACAGACCCCCATTTTGTAGGTGAGGACCCATTTTAAGAGCAGTGCTCTTAGAGGATGCGTCTTGTTGTCAGCTCAGCGCCTGTTGATGCTGAGCTGACAAACGCTGCCGATACTTGAGTGATTGCCTGCGTCTGGGATCCTGGCGTGTTGATGAACAGCGCAATTTTTTTTTTTGTCCTCTCAGAATTGATAGTTTCAAAGCCAATGCCCTTTTATTGATTTGCTAATTGCCGGGGACGAGGCAAAGTATCTGCTGTCAACATGAATAAATGATGTGTGGCTTACTTGTGCATTAGCGGCGAGGAGGAGTGACCGTCGGAGATGAGGCAGCGAGCCGCCGGCTCCTCCGGGAGGCGTCTAGTCGTCCTGTTTGCACGATGTGTGTTCAGGAAATCAAAGCAGGTTCAAAAAGGGATTTTCAAGTGATTAGCTGTTGATGAAAATACTGCAATTGTTTTTGTGGAAGGGGCGGCGAACAGTAATAGTTCCTCTGCACAACTCGGGGAGGTGAACCGACTGCTTCACTGTTATCTGCTGACCCTTTACTCCCTTTAGTATTAAACTAACAGGTTTAAACTGTTCACCGCACACTCTGTAAATTGACATAATCACATACACATTTTGTCAAAATCCCTCCCCTCTGTCCTGGCTTAATTTCCTGTAGCATTAGAAGCAGCACATTTGCTCAGAACATGATTTAAACCTTCTGCACGTGAAAATGATTTCTGGAGTAAATGAATTTCTTCTCTTCAAAATGGGCGCAAGATAACTGAAACATATCTCTGAGCGTGTAGGCATTTAAACCGAAGCCCGGTGGAGGTTTTTCTTGTTGTGCATTGCCCACTTGCTTTTCTTCAAGCATGAGAAAGGGCGGTTAAGCATGAAGTGACATTTGAAGAGCTGGATTTGTGCAGCATGGGCATGTTTTGGTCCACAGTACCGTAGGCCATGCCTGCGAAGGTCTCTGGATACGTCTCGTTTCTAAAAGGTTATTCCTTATCAAACGCCGTCGTGCAGCCATTTATGGAGATCAGTTAGTGTGAGATTTTTTGATGAGCTTTTAAACATCATCGCAGATGGCAGGTGGGGTTTCACTGTTTCTCAGTGTTTCCATCCGAGAGCTGGAGATTGTGAGAACACAGTTACTTCTGCAGGGAAATACATAACTGCAGGAACCGACTCAAATAAATATTGGAGATAAAAAAGGTTTGAAAGTGTGTGTGTGTGTGTGTGTGTGTGTGTGTGTGTGTGTGTGTGTGTGTGTGTGTGTGTGTGTGTGTGTGTGTGTGTGTGTGCGCACGGGGGGGGGGAGTTGTGATTAAAGCCTCCACCAGATGGACCACAGCAGTCGCTCTGTGAGCATGGATGGGATCAAACGCAAAGACGGGCTGCCGTCCCCCATGCCCCAAAGCCCACCACCATACCCCGTGATCCACCGACCCACCACACTGCAGAGCGGCTTCCTCTCACACACACACACACACACACACACACACACACACACACACACACACACACACACACACACACACACACAGTCCTCCGGTTCAGACCATAAGACAGGAGAGCTACAGATAACTAAACATTTTTAAGACTCTGCAAATGTAACAATGGAACGTCATTACGTTTACGACACATCGATGACAATAAACAGCGAGACTAAACTTCATGATCAGTGTATGAGCTGCTGGTCTGCTGAAGTTGAATGTCACCCCAAGCTGCGGACCACTCTGTTGTCCAAATGGACACTAATCCACCAGAGTCCTGTTGAGAATACACTCGCAGTGCCAGAACACATGCCAGACTCAACAGCCAATGCATAGCTAAGCCTCTCTGGGCACCTCCACAAACCTTCTCTCATTTGTGTTAGGCTACAGCCTCAAAGACCCGCCATGATCTCTCACATTCACAAAAAAAAAGAAGAAGAAGAAGGATTTTCTTTATTTTAATGTGTTTAATGCATTATTTTTGAATTATAAATCTACACTTTACATAGCGATTGAACGCGCGTTCACTCCTCACACCACTGAGCTTTCAAACATGTCACATATCTGCAGCCTGCAAAGCTCCAGCGACACCAAACAGAGAGAAAGTGGCTGTGACAAATGCAGCACGGCCTTGTTCTGGGATCAGCATGAAGAATTCATTTCCGATTTGAGGAGTTTCCACCAGGGAGAGTGACACAGGCAGGGGTTAAGCTGACGCCGTATCATGCCCGCTGACATGGCGGGAAGAGGATGTAGGAGGAAAGCTTCAACTAGATTAGTAACATTTTACCAGAACGCTTGTATTGATATCGGTGTATATTTAAGAAACGTTGTACTCTCACATTCGTCGACTGGCAGGGTCGTGCTGGATTTAGTTATTAGTTTTTAACAAGTAAGATTTTTTAAAGAAAAATGTCAACTTATTATTCAAAACACCAGGAACACTGAATTTAAAGCTCTCGTGATCGCAACATGTTTTCACCCCTTTTTAGTGAGTGTGTCAGCAGGAAGTCGCTACGAGCTAATTAATAGAAGATTGAGGGTTTTGGGCTTTTTAGATAATTAGTGTCTTTAAACATAACTATAAAAAATGCACATAGAGAGATTTTACTACAAATCCTTTTCTTTCTAACAACAAGTGTTTATTTCTATCATTGTAGGCGATAGTTTGTAATCTCTAAATGCCTTCGAGGGACAAACGTTGGCAAGCGTTGGCCTTTCTTTCAGAGCGCATTTCAGTGACTGGCTGTGAAGTCGCCGGTCCTCCCAGGATAATTCAACATCATTTGCTCTCTGTGGTTTAAATTAGGAGACTTCGTGGCGATTCTGCTCCTCCCACTTCAGAACAGTTCAGTCTCCTCTTCGGAGGAGCTTTTTGTGGCAGACCTGCTCCTCTCTATTACACAATAGTCAGAGCAAAGTGGCACGGAGAGCCCTGCTTTTGCAGAGAAAGAAAAAGTGATTTGATCGAACGTACAACAGCGATGCAGGTGCACCATGCGCCTCTGACCATGAAATTACAAACCAAATCCAAACCCGCCCATTGTTGTGCGGATGCAGCCGCATTGTGCTAATAGCTTTCTAGTGTCTGAGATTCAGGGATGCTGAGTTTGTCGCTGGGCAGGGAGACGGCCGAGTTGCAGGCTGTGATTCTCATTTGTTGATTGTTACCGGCAGAGGGTGGACACCTGCCAGGAAAGAGGCGATCATCAGTCTGAGTAGCACAGCAAGATGCTACTACTGCCAGAACTTCAATACGGCAACTAAATCTATCCTTCAAGGGCAAATCAAAAAGAGACTAAGTGAACCTCTGCAGACCGAGGAGTGTGTTCTGGGCTATTAAATGTATTAGGATGTTTTACTGCATAGACTGCTGTGATATTTTGAATGGGAATCAACCGGGCTTGACAAGCATTGTACAGCCGTACAGTGAAAAGTGTTTCAGGTTGTGTTTTCTCTCCTGTGTTCTTTGGTTACACTCATTTCTTCTGAACTTGACTAGCGATTGTTAGGATCAGGTTTGCTGCAAAACACAAGTTTTCCTTCTCTTGTTAATAATCAAGGTATTTTCTTCTCGCACTTTGAGGTAACAACTCTGCTGACATCTTCACTTCTCCTCCCTTTAAATAGAAGTCTTATTATGCAGAGTGAAACACAAGACAGGTGTTGAAACACCGCGTCTGACAGTTAACAAGACTCAAACCGAGAGCATCCACAATTATCACCGTCTGCACACACTGCATATTCAAAGCTGCTATGCTGTGTATTCTTTGCCTGCTCTTTCACACTTCATGAGAATACTACGTGCTGGATGCTACCACACTATACCGTGTATACAGTACAGTGCCGCCAGTGTTTCCAATCCTGGAGATTCAACAACATTTTTCAGGGCGTGGCAAAGATACAGCATCGTGAGTTAACTACAGGGAGTAAGGGAGAGTACGAGAGACAACAGCAGCCTGCATTCATCCATTACGGTCTGTGTCGAGGAGGGGTTTAGGGTGGAGGAGCAGGGCAGAGTGGAGGGCAGGAGGAGTTCATGACAATTAGCCGGCTCTCTGCTTTCCGAATTAGAAGCGCAGGCTGAAGCACACTTGTGGGGTCCAGCCCTTAAAGCTCTGGTTCCACGGCAGTCACACTGTCAGACTGTGACGCACTTCAAGAACCGAAATGTGCATGTGCGTGTGTGCGTGTGCGTGTGTGTGTGTGTGTGTGTGCGTGTGTGTGTGTGTGTGTGTGTGTGTGTGTGTGTTTATGGATGTGAGCCAGAGACAATCAGCGAGATGGGGTTTCTCATTGCTGACAAGTATGGCTGGCCCTCCTGGGTTAAAGCCACAAAAGCTTTTTAACTTTCAAAACTTTACAAGTAGAAAGAGAAAAATCATTTGCCTCCTCAAAAACTATTTAGCATCAGTCATCAGGTAAAAGAAAAGAGCCAAATAATGCATCCAATCAACGATATCCACCTTGTGCAAAGTCATTAAGAGAGAGAGTAGTCTGTTTTAGTCATTCCCCTTAATTGCTTCTTTGACGTTTTTACATTTATTCAGTGCTGTATTGCATTTTATGCAGACAGATACAAACTGTAAGTAGGAAAAGATATTAAGTTCCACTGCAATATCTCTAACATCCCGACTGTAAAGCATCTCAGCATGGATGCCCTTGATAGACTATCAACCACTCCCTCCATCTGTCCATACACATTATTATAATGCACAATGTGTCGCCTACCCTCAACTAGGACATGGCAGCAACATGGTTCCATCTTTGGTATGAGTCTGTGTATTATATCTACACACACACACACACACACACACTTACACACACTATGCAGCACAACACACTCCAAAGAGCAGACTGTGTTTATAGCTAATTTACTGAGTAGGGGAAGTCACTTTCATTGCTTTATAAAATCACACGGTCCTGCAGAGCAATTTGGTGAAACGACAAGCCGAGCAAGTCAACTGTGAGAGACTATTTTCACTCTCAAATCAGGCTCTCATTTAGAGAAAAGGTTATTTCTGATCATATCGGAGAAAACAACCTCGAAACACTTTGCTTTATGAAATAAGGAAATGATCACCCTCTATTTCCTCCCCACATTTCACTGCCTCTAAACATCATCAGTTAAACGTTGACCGCATACAAAGACAGAGACGTGATTTGCGATTCAGTCAATGTCATGGATTTGACTTACTGTTCTTTACAGAATGTTTGGAAGGAGAATATTAGAGGCAGTGAAGTGGACAAAGCTTTGTTCCGGGTCCAAAAGCCTTTATTAAATTGAAAAAGGTCAGAGCAGGAGGATAAGGGATGGACAAGCAAACTGTGGGTTTGTGCCGCTGCACATTTTTTGCTTCTTTCTGCTCTGTGGTGGAAAAGATACGGAGGCCTTTAACAAAGGGAAACAGACAAAGATGCACTTCTATTTTGATCCATTTTCTTTGTGTTTCATTCTACATTACTCTTCCTCTGTTGTGTCATATACAGTATGATCGGTACAAATCTCCAGACTGCGAGTGCCAGCATATTCTATTCTCTCTGAAACAATAGCGAGCTTGTGCAGCCCATCTTCCCCTGTGTGTGTGCACGCGTGTGTGTGTGTGTGTGTGTGTGTGTGTGTGTGTGTGTGTGTGTGTGTGTGTGTGTGTGTGTGTGTGTGTGTGTGTGTACCTCAGTACTGCTCAGGCTTAATTGAAGGCGTAGTGAGGATTCTCATTAGTATGTCAGGCACATGGTTCTGCTAGGCTAGCTAGCTCTCTGTAGCTAAGCAGACAGAGGTGGAGAGGTCAGGGGGGTGAAGTGGAGCTTTAGTTCACGTGTCCTTTTTGTCTGCCAGAACTGGTCTCATCATTCCCAACACTCTTTCTTCTTCTTCTTTTCTAACAGTGTTCTCTCAGTGTGCTCATTTGGGAGCTAATTTGTGTAGCTACTCGAGTGTGTGGTTTCCATTCACAATTCATATTTGCATTAATATGCATACTGTAAACGTATGTGGTACATGCCGTATAGTGTATCGTACTCTATTCACAATGTGGATTGTGTGTGCACAGCGGGGGCCTGCGCTACAGAGGGCATCGCTTAGCTTCAGGATTCAGACCCTTAAAATTCACACCGGACCTGATTTGCATTAAACAGTTTGCTGGAGACCTGAATATCAGTTTGCTGCAATAAAAAGGGACAAAAAGAACCGTAAATGTTTTACAAAGTGGAACTTGCCGCTAATGTATCTTCATTTTGGAGTAATCAATCTCTTGGTCTGCAACAAGGCATAGAATAATGCCAATCACACATTCCACATCTTCACATTTGATAAGCTGGAAGATGGACACTTGTAATTGTAAATATTGTGTAAATCCTTTTAGTGACAAATTATTGTCACTTGCTTAAAAGACTTTCTGAATAAAGTGTGATCCTGTGTCAGGATGGGTCTCGAGGTTGAGGCAGAGAAAAGTGTTTGAGATTAGCTTATGAATGCTAATTGAAACAAACCAGCTGAATGCCACTTATTGCTGTGTTGAACCCAGAAAACATTACCATCCTGTGTTGGGAAATTGATGATATTTTGATCTCTTGTCTGAAAACATGAAGAAAATCCCAGTGTAAGTCAGTTACATGAGGCTACATGTTCATATCTACAGCATAATGTGACAGAGCATCTGTGAGACACGTGTGTACATGTGTGTATACTCCTTATGTGTGCTGTCTGAGTGTATGCACGTGTGTGTGTGTGTGTGTGTGTGTGTGTGTGTGTGTGTGTGTGTGTGTGTGTGTGTGTGTGTGTGTGTGTGTGTGTGTGTGTGTGTGTGTAAATGTATGTAGGTGTGAAGGTACAGCCAAGTGCTGGTGCCTGCCGTGTAACTGTGTTAAAGGAGGCAAGAGCTCCCTCTTCTTGTGTGCCTGAGATAGGGGCCAGTGGGACACCCACCAACCTGTGGCAGGTTTTCTGCTGGGCATAGAGAATGTGCTTTTTATTTGTGTAAATATAGATTATCCACAAACTGCAGTGAGGATTATAATGTGTCGGTGTAATTAAGAGTAATTGTGTTGAGGCAGAAATAAAAGGTCCAATCTGCACATAACGACAGGGAGTGGGCTGCACGCGCAAACACTGCGGTAACACTGTAGTTATGTTCTCTATACGAAAGTAGTGACAAAAGACGGGACGTATATGAAGGCGGTTACAGACTGTATGCATAATTAGCCTATTAACAGTCAGGCGAGGAATAATTATGTGCAGTCACGAACATAAAGTCAGCTTAACTGCTTAAGCATCTACCTCTCCGCGTGAGGCTTCGAGGACCACACGAGCCTGCCTCTTTCACTCGCATCCGCGAGCGCACCGCCCTGTAGGCACCTCAGCCAATGGGAGAGCGCGCGCGAGGTGACTGGACATTCCGTAAATGGCTTATTTTTTGGAGGTGGGGGGAAAGGTAGAGGAGTGTTTTCTCTAAATCTTTTCCTCTGAGTGGATTCTCGCCGCGTTGTTTTGTCTTAGTTTCCCACTGAGCCAGTGTTTGTATCCCTCGCGCACGGGACAGGGCTGCATGTCTCCTTCCACACCCACGGGTTCCCTGTTTAGTTGTTGGCTCCGCTACACTCACTAAACCACCACGTCGGTCCATTCATCCTCTCCGGCACGCTGTTGCTACTCCATCCGATTCTCCTCGCTGACTTCGCCGGTTTACAGTTTGTTCGCCGAGACTACCGCTCCCGTAACACCAACAGCCTGACACGAGAATGGTCATGGTGAGTAGATAACGTGGGGGCACATAGTTTCCATCGTACCTGTTTGTTCCATATCATATCATAGCACGTCGCGTACCGCGGCAGGCAGACAGGTAGCGCCGTTCTGATGTGTTTTGCCTCCAGCATAGCCTACATATTGGTGAATGCTTCTACAGATACACCATTCAAAAAAGAGTCAACTATATCCCATTTAAAGGCTACACCTGTATGGACAGGTGTCCGTTTTCATATCACTCCCAAAAAATGCAAATTGTGAGTAAAACAGCCAAATTCGGTGTTTTTAATTTGAAACGATGATATTTTTCGTCGATGAACAATCTAAAACTCAATCATTATTTTTGAAATGGTAATCAGTCCAGTGTGTAGGCTATGTGCAAAAGTGTGTGTGTGTGTGTGTGTGTGTGTGTGTGTGTTTGTGTGTGAGAGTTGTGTGTGTAAGGGAAAGAGAGGAGTACGAGATAATGTATAGACACAGTCATGTAAATGTGCAAAGGATTTTAACATGCACCCTGTAATAGCTAATTTATATACACAGTGCTGCGCAGGCATCCTATTAGACTAGCATAGTGCCTGAGGCTGCAATCACTCCCCCAGAGCTCTGCTTCGCGCTCCTCTGCCCGGCTCACTCAAGCACAGACCTCAGCAGCGATTGATTGCTTTGCTGGGATTCAGAAAGCCTTTTCTCTGCCAAACCAGGCTGAGGCTGGCGTGTGCCGACCAAGGCTCAGAGCCAGCCAGAGAGCGAAGGTGTTAACACCGAGGGAGGGGGAGGTGAGGCGGAAGGCTGACAGGCAAGCCAAGAAGCCAATCACACACTGTAAAAGAGAGGTGGAGGGGGGGGAGTGGGCGGGCTCTGACCTTCCAGCTGAGCAGGCGACTGGGCGGGTGGCTGTGGGAGGGAGGGAGGCTTGCTGCAGCCCAGCACTCTCTCATCCATGCTCACCATTCTCCTCTCAGCATCTGTGGAAGAAGGGGATGCTTGCTCTGTACGCCTCTAGTATGCTGCTCCCTGCTCGCCGCTGAGACTCAGGCAGAAACACGAACAGAGGCAGAGTGAGAACAAATAAGCAGACAGTGTCAGAGGAGAGTGAGACAGAGAGTGAGAGAGAGTAGGGGATTTTCTTTGCTGTTGTGTGAGGAGAGAGAGAGAGCGTGAGACAACGGCCGGCGTCTCCCAAATGGAGTGGAATGGGTTTAAGATGGTAAGGAAGAAGGCTACAGGCAGCCTGCCACTATGATCCACTGTACATTGTTAACCAGCGTTTCATGTTGGGCAGCCTACAACGGCTAGAGCAGGTTGTGGTTGTGGATATACTATCACCCACTTCTTTCAGCACAGGCAACGCAGCGATACTATTAAACTATTTGCTGTGCAGAATGTTGAGTTCCTTCATACGGGGAGGAAGGATACAACAGGGGGTTAAGACTGACGAGGTTTGTGAACAGGGTGAGGAACGGAGGGAGGCGGATTGAGGGACAGAGCCAGATATCATGCTAGTAGGAGAGGTGAGGAGGCAGGAGTGGAGGGAAGGAAGGATGGGGAGAGGAGCAAAGGGAGGGAAGGGTTAAATCGGGGAACAGCACCCATTTTATGTTGAAGCCAGGGCTGTAGGTGTCCCCCCCTTTTCCTGCCTTTGCACCACTCTGAAATATTTACCTGCGTATAGTACTGCAGCACAGATTGCATGCACATTGTTGATGCTGAATGTACTGTAAGATGGAAGGGTAACTGGACTTTCTGTGGATTTGATATTCATGTATGCAAAGTAGTGCCTGTTAATTATACGAGTATAGTCATGTTATCCGTCATGCTGCTCGTGTACACAGTGCAAGTTTGTGTTGTCCATAAGTTGTGCCAGAGCGGGAGAAAGATGGAGTAGGTGTGTCGGAGTTACACTCATGCCTGGATTACAATAGATTGTAATGCTGTGCACGCTCTCAGCTTTTAACCCGTTGCTCGTACGAGTGTGTGTGAACATGGCGTGTGTGGCTGTGCGAGTGGGCGTTGACATGAGCGAAATCCTTATAACCTATAAAGTAATCTGCTTTGTGCAGCTTCCTGAGACTCACTTTAACTTTGCATCCATCCATCACATCCAAGAGACAGAGTGAAGAGGTTCACTAACAAAAACCCAGCGGCCATATTTTCCACCTCCTGTCATAAAAGACAGAGTTTAATTGCATTGCCGATCCTGCGTCACCACTATAGTCAAACACCATTATTTTGCATTCTCAATGCATCCATCCGTTTTCAAAATCTCCCCATGCACAAAGTGGACTGACTCACTTTTGTGTTTGCACGGAGAACAGTGGACATTATTCATTTGTCGGCAAGTAAATGTTTGATTGTTTGCATGCTGGCTTCTTTCCATTGGATGCAATCAAAATGCTAATTGAAAGGAAGGCGACTCCCTTGTTTGGTGACTGTGGCTAGTAACGCTAGCTGGCGCGCCGTCTCCCTGGACACTCACGGCTAGCGGCCTCGTGTATGTGTGCAGATGATTGACATGTGAGAAGATGGGCGTGAACCCAGAGAAAGAGTGTATGCTGTTTATACAGATTGGGCTAGTATTAATATTTACAGAGGGGGGAAGAAAATGAACATGAAAGGCGAATACAAAAATGAACGGTGGTAGAGGGAGTGAAAAAGTTGAATGTTAATCAGTATGGGAGGCATTAGATGTGAGATTGCACCATAAAACCTCCTGATGGGAACCCGTGGGGGTCCTGGGCTAGAGGCAGGCCATAGAATCACACACACACACACACACACACACACACACACACACACACACACACACACACACACACACACACACACACACACACACACACATACAGTGGCTCTATTACCCTCAGGCAGAACACCATGAGCTCCAAGGTTACACATCAATGCTAATAAGGTGGGGTGTGTGAGGAATTTATTAGCTACAGTGCACCGGCCGAGTGTGTGCTTAGTGATTTAAATGTAACTGAAGATCAGAGGAACACAAGATAAGGAAAGGTGCTCGGATATGTGGTGATTAAAGGTCTGAGGAAGAGTTCAGTCACAGACATCAAGTCAAAAATGATGAATGATGAGCTAACACATAAAAAAAAGTCAATTAAATATTATTTGATCAATTTAATCACGTGATAGCTTGTGATGTGTTTTGTATGTGTGTGTTATCTGTGTGTGTGTGTGTGCGCATCAGATGGGCGACTGACGTGTGTCCAGATGCAGAGTGACACGGTTAACTTGAGCCTGATTAGACACCAAGCAAACAGATAGAGTGTGAGAGAGAAGGAGAAGTGGATCAGACGCAGGAACAATTGGCTCTTTATCTTCTTCCAATGCTCAAACATGAGTTCTTCAGGATTCACCGTCAGTGTGTGTGTGTGTGTGTGTGTGTGTGTGTGTGTGTGTGTCATCATGTATGAAGATGTTGAGACCTTTACCTGTTGTGCACGGTGCTAGTTATGATCAACCCGAGCACTAAGTGCACAGGTGTTTCTGAAACTGCTTGTTTCTGACTCGTCTTTATCTTAAAACATGTAGCAACACTCGATCGTTCCTTAACCGTTTGCGACAGTTTACAAATGAGCAGAAGCTCCCGGACTCATCGTGGAATAACAGAATCTAAGCATCCTGTTTTTACTTCCTTAAAGCTAACCTTGGGCCCAGTTTGCACCAGTTTTCTAAATGGTGCGTGGGTAATGTGATCAGTCCTCGAGGTGTGTTTTACTGAGCAGCATAAAAAAACATCCTTTTTGGTGCAGGTGAGAAAAGCACCTTGTGGGTTTGACTCGCCGTCGGCGGCTGGTTGTGCGTTGTTTCTCCACATTAGCTATCGAGAGCGCCTTGAGCATTCTCACGCTACGTGTGTGTCGTCATTGATGTGCTGTCGTTAATCTCGTTTGATCACTTTTTAACACTCAGAGGTTGCAGTTCATCACATCTGCAGTAATTAACTACATTATGGTGAGCTGTCAAATTGTCACATTGTGTTTTGGTGGTAGAGCTCACGTGTGTAGTTAATTAACATGCATGTGGGGGCCACACACAGCACATGTTTAATCTGCGAGTGTGTGTATCACACTGTCTGTGTCCCCTCTATAGCTGCAGGGAAATGGCCAGTCAGGTGTGTGCAACATCATCGGTCACAAATAGACACCAATCAGCTGTAATTACATGTTTCCTGCTTTAACTTTGCCCCCACTTAGTACTGAGGTTCAGGATCCTTCAGAGAGAGGGTACAGTATGTCAAAGTCAAAGTTCTTTGGTAGCATCTCTTCTTTCCTCTTGTCTAAGTGGAAACTCACAACAGTATTCAACTTAATTTCAAATTAAAATGTTCCCCTGAAGGACGTCAGGTCCTTCCTCCATTCACAAAGTGTTTGAAGTAGTTTTTAAATTCATGCTATAAACAAAACCCCTGCAAAAAGTGCTGATACTCCATTTTTAAGAACAATAATTGAATTATTCTCATGTATAAAGTCCATGACGCTCCCATGACGAATGTAGCTGCTACTACAAAGTAAAGACGTGATGTGTGTGTGACAAGACACGAGATACTGAAGAAGACAAAGGACGCTTTTGTCTTGCTCTTAATTGAGTTAAGAGGTTTTGCATTGGCATATTGTGTGTGCGTGCATCGTGCAGTCGATCAGTATTTCGGTGCTACATTGTCTGTGTATAAATATTGCAAAAATATTTGATTGTCTTTAAATGTCTTTTCCACTTTTCTTTAAACAAAAGCTGGATGGAAGCAGTTAATGAGCCAAAAGCCTGTTTGAATAAGAAGCTGCTGTAACAATCTCTGTCCCAATTAGCACGCTTTGGTTTTTAAATATTCCTTTTGTGTGATGCCTAAACACACATGAAGACTCACAAAACGGTCACGTTGAAAATTTAATAGGCTTCCACAGCGATTTCCTTCATTTATTTAAAATGTTTTCTCCTCTCTCTTTAAAAGAAAAAAGAAGCTAGAAATGTGAGAGGCACGGCATTCTGCTGCGAGGGGAGCAGCATTCACAAATACTAGACCTAATTCCTTTGGCAGCAGCTCAAACTGCTACACACAGACACATAATCAGCTGGGGAGTGTTAGCGCCTCAGCCCACTAGCAAACACAGGACCGAGCCCTTGTTGTGCATCGCTGCTTTTCAGAATAAATATCCCGATGGAAAATACAGTGGGAGGAAGGAGGTATTCATGTGTATATAGCTCTTTGTTCAGTCAAAGATACAGAAGGAGAGAGGAACACTGGCTTTCTTAGCTACTTTACTGCTCTCTCTCTCTCTCTCTCTCTCTCTCTCTCTCTCTCTCTCTCTCTCATCCTCCACTGTACTGTGTGTGTTTTGGTATTCATACAGATGTTTGGATTTGAGTGGCAGTTTCTCCTGAGACTGTGCACAAGCGGCTCGCTCGTCTCATCTGCATTTTGCATCCCAGGAAAAAAAAAAGAGAGAGAACAGAAAGCAGCGGCAGGCAGACAGACTCTGTGTGTGTGTGTGTGTGTGTGTGTGTGTGTGTGTGTGTGTGCGTGTGCGTGTGCGTGTGTGTGTGTGTTGCCTGTTGTTTGGCTTTGGCAGTTTAACTGGCCCCAGCGCTGTTGCTGTGTGATGTTTTAAAGGACGTTTCAAGGTCATGCTTTCGACAGTCCTCAACGCCTCTGACATATTAAACATTTATACATTTCTGTAGCCGGATGAATTATAGATTGAACATGCAACTGAACATTCTATAAAATAGCACCATTGTGGTTGATAATAGACACATTAGGACCTCCGAACAGCATCCCACACGACAGCCTCTCGCCAGCCTTATGTCATCACTATCTACGCTAACGCAGGGACAAAACAAAAAGGATGATCTTGCTCTATGCGGTACAACGAGACGCTGGAAAGTCCCACAGCGGGAGGAGAGGGGATGTAGAAGGTCCGTCTGCAAGTCAGATGTTGTCAATGGCTCAAAAAGATGGTAATACAGGAGCTGACAGCCTTCTAAATGAGAAGCTCCTCATGAATTATCAAGAGAAAAGGAAAGGAGGTACATAAAACCTGACCGCGTCTCTTCTTCAGAGGTTTGGTTTTGACGTAGCACACGGGAGACCACAGTTAGCCAAGCAGCTACACCCACTAGCATTCATCAGGCCACAGTTTGAGATAGTCATTCTGATAATGGAGACGTTTGTCCCAACGTATGGAATATGGATTCTCACAGTCAATGCACATCGCATTACCTTCCAATCCACGGGAAGGCCGTGCTTCCTACACAGTATAACTAGAGGGGAATGGAGGGAATGTGATATACTGATCGAGACGGATGAACGTCAGCAGCAGGCATGAACATCACCTGTCAAGATGATGTTGCGAGCTAGATGGAGAAAAAGCAAGAAAGAAAAGAAAGGCAGAGAGGAAACGAGAGATAGATGCGTGCTATCTCTGGGCTGCACGGCTCACGCTGTCAGACTATAAACGCAGTTGCAGAATTGTCTATGGCAATCAGCCACCGCCTTCTATACGTTACTTCCCTGGCATGCTCCAGTATATGTGCAAAGATAGTCTCCTGTGGGCATTTTCAATTACTCTGCACTGTACAGCAGTAGGGGGGATTAATCTGCTCGTTTGAATGCACGCCACACTTAATGGTTTAGCTGGTGTGCCGGCGGGGCTCGTCTGTTAGCTGCGACGGTATACATTTAGGCTTTTGTGTTTCACTGTCCTCTCTTCCTGCTGCAGCAGAAGACGTTGCGCCGATCTCACGTCAGAGAGATTAGATTTTCAACGAAGATGGGCTCACGATAAATTCTCTTGTCAAACTCCAAATTGATTGTGTAATTACTAATACAAAGCAAAATGTCAGCATTTGGAAAGTGGTGGAAATAGTTTAGCTAGTGCAGTGGCAGCATATTCAGAAAGCACAAAGAAGTCTGTGTTGCAGGGAGATTAATGCATCGATACACCGGTGTTTACGCTAACACAATGAAATATTGATATCGTGTTAATAATGCACGTATGATAATGTTAATAATCCATATAGCCTCTCGTCGCCCTACAAGCTGACACGAAGCTTATAACTATATCTAAGACTTTGATATTGCATAATGTTACGCAGCATAGGAAGATATTTGGCAGAGGAAGTCGTAACCTGCTCTACTTCTACATGTAGGTTCCAGTTATTCACGGCCTCCATCAGACTGTTTACTCTTTAACACAGATGACGGACGGCTGTCTTCTCCCTTGCAGCTATTTGATTATATGAGCTCCGGTTCAGAGCTGAATCAATAACCAGATTAGCAAGGCACACGCACACACACACACACACACACACACACACACACACACACACACACACACACACACACACACACACAGACGTACACTCAGCCACACCCTCCCACTGTACCCGAGGCTGTGGGATGAATTTTCCAGTACAACGGTCGGTGTGTGTCTATGTGATTTAGCTCTATGCTTTTGCGGCAAGACACACACACACACACACACACACACACACACACACACACACACACACACACACAGATGCAGTTGATGGGGGGAAACAGCGATTAGATTAGGAGGAGCTCTGCCTCTCTTAGCAGCCGGCCAGTGTTCTTCTCTGCCTTGTTCTCAGTGGAAGTGCAGCGCTGTGGGTTTTGTTCTTATCGTACACCTCCAGGCTGTTTATAGCTTTTTAAATACCTGTTCAACAAAGCCAATATTACCCCTTCCAGCCTCAAAGCAGTTTTAATTAGAATTCCTGCTGTGAATTATACAGAAACTTGAGTACAGTCAGAGGAGTGTACAGGTTTCTTGTGTAGGTGCTCAGGGAGAATATTCTTAGAGGCCTCTTTTGGGGAAGTTGCTTTCACCAGTTATCTTGTTCTTCAAGGCCGTTTTGTATACATATAACAAGCCTGACTCGACTTGAGCAGGCCAGGAATGTATTTCCTAGGTGGTTGCATTAGCATGACACTGCTGAATTGCTTATTTCTGACCTGATACATGCAGGTGGGCGCAGCAGCGGTGTTGAGTCTGAATCTGTGTGCATGTTTGCACATGTTTGTTTACGTACACGCTGCTGTATTTTAGTGTATTTTGCTAAATATAGGAGACGGCTTCACTAAAATGGCTGGTTGCCTGCACAGGTGCGTGGCCGCATTCACCTGCCAGCTACTTGTGGAGGTGGAGTCCTCGCTCCTGACACACGGTGCTGACTCAGACGGATCCAGAGTAGTGCTGGTAGTGCTTTTGCTGTAGACATTGTTTAAGGATAGAATTCCATGCAGGGGGATGAGATGCTGATTTAGCCTCTTTAATCCACTAAAATGTCCACGCTAAGGGCTTCGACAGTGATCGCTCCCATCCATCACACCCAGGGATTACAGCAGGACAGACAGCCGTGCACAGCAGAGACATCTTGCTGATTTGACTGAGCTGGGAGCCGAGATGCTGGCTGCAGCAGCTAGAAGTGGAACAAAGGCTGGCGAGCTGTTGATGGGGATTTGATGCTGTTCAAGGGAAGATTGCTGTTGGAATGATGGCGCCGCGTTGACTTGCAGCTGAGGATTGGATAGAGGAATAGGGGTCAGGGGCATCAAGCGAGAGACTGTTTCTGGCACATAAGGGAAACTAGGGGAACTGTGATGAGGACCTGAGAGGCCGGGCTAGGGCCGGGGCTGAGGGACTTTCACTGACAGGCGAGGCCAGGCCTTCGATTCCAAGGCCCAGTCCCCGTGCTGCGGGCTGCAGCCAAACAGCTAGGCCGGTGTCCAGCTGATCTCACACACCCACAAGAGAGGAACTGCAGAGCACCAGTCACTGGAGCTGCACAAATTGAAGTGTCATCTCCAGAGTCAAGATGCTCACCAATTTTCTGCATGTGTTGGTGCAGAGTTGGGATTCAGCCAGTGGACAAATGACTCCAGTTCCGCCTCCAGTTTGGCTTAGCAAAGGAGATGGTGGTGTGTGTGTGTGTGTGTGTGTGTGTGTGTGTGTGTGTGTGTGTGTGTGTGTGTGTGTGTGTGAGCATGTGTGTGTGTGTGTGTGTGTGTGTGTGTGTGTGTGTGTGAGCGTGTGTGTGTGTGTGTGAGCGTGTGTGTGTGAGCGTGTGTGTGTGTGTGTGTGTGTGTGTGTGTGTGTGAGCGTGTGTGTGTGTGTGTGTGTGTGTGTGTGTGAGAAAGGGAATTTGAATGTAGCACTGCAGGTTCTAAGTCATTGTGCTTGAAGGATGGCCTGTCTTTTGACTGACAATACAGCATGAAATAGTTTTTGTGAAAACTTTTTAGATAAGCCGAGTAAATATGAATATATATATATGTATATATATATATATATACATATATATATATATATACATATATATATATATATATATATATATATATATATATATATATATATATATATATATATATATATGCAAAACCTATTCGGAGACAAGTGAAACTGGGCAGTACATAATTAACTTTTCTATATATGTAATATATATATATAGATATAAATCAAATATAAATCTTGAGCTTATTTTATAGATCGTGTCCGACATACCCCTCGGCAATTGGCCGTATTCTGTCATCTCCTGACCTCTGACCTTACGCAAGTATGTGGCGATTACCCGGGGGCTGCGAGGGAGTGTGTGGGAAAACTGCATCGATCTCACTGGAAGACTGAAACATCACAAAAGAGAAAGAAGAGAAGGAGGAGGGGGGAGGGGGGGTGGTGGGGGGAAAGTCAAGCCAAAGTTAAATGAAAAATTGCTTACGTTTCGTGCCGTCTGGAACATTTATTATTCCGAGTCACACAGAGAGGAAAGAGGCGGAGGAGGATAGAAGAAGAGAAGAATCCATTTGGTAAAGTAGATGCAGATCGATGAGACTGGAGGCAGGCAGACCAGAGTGCAACAGAGGGGTTGTGTGTGTGTGTGTGTGTGTGTGTGTGTGTGTGTGTGTGTGTGTGTGTGCTTGCGTGCATGAGGCGTCCCAGATTACTTTCCCTGATTGATCTGGCCCAGCATCCGTCTGACCTGCAGGACATTTCAGAGCTCGCAAGATGCTGAGAGAGAGAGAGAGAGAGAGAGAGAGAGAGAGAGAGAGAGAGAGAGAGAGAGAGAGAGAGAGAGAGAGAGAGAGAGAGAATCAATAGCACCGGCCGAGACTGCTGAGATAGTAAAGTCGTATTAATCTCTTTGTATCTCAGTCAGTTTGATAGGAACTCCAATTGAGGATCACTTTGGGGGACAGAGAGGAAGCTTTATGGGAGCAGGAAGGGGCCACATGGCTCAAACTGTCCGTACATTTGGATGTTTTCTATGCGTTAGAAGATTCTTGAAGTACATCAGACAATAAATTAGAATACGGTGACGTTTTCTGTCACATTTGTTTGTGTGGATCTGGGAAATATATGGATATGATATGAGACGAGATACCCTCTCTGGTAATAAGTGTTGTCTTGCTTATCAAAAGTCTCATTGTGTTAATATTTGTGCGAAAGCATCGACGGTCAAGACGACAATAGTGACGCAACATCTTTATAAAAGGTATTTAGTCCAACACTAACACTGGATTTCATTTGTACGTCTTCCTATTTTCTCATTTTAACAAGCCAAGTAAAAATAAATAAAGAGATGCATACGGCATTAGGAGATCTCTAAAAACATCTGGAGCGAGATGGTGAGGCCAAGTCTAACAAGTCAGATGGTTGCATGCTGCTCCATTTTGTAGCTGCCAGGCAGTGTGTCTATCAGTGGAGAGATCCTGCAGCATACTGTCTACTCCGCAGTCTCTACAGCCTCCATCTATCCTGTCCAAGTCAGGGTAAATTGATTGTCTAAGCTCTGTAAGAGAAGGGGGAGGGAAGCCTGCACCAGGCCAGCAATATAAAGTGTTGCTTTTATGGTGTAAGAGCAGCAGAGGAGTGACGAAGGTGGAAAGGACGGCGAAGAAAACACAAACTCCCTAAATGTTAGCTTGACGGAGATCATCTGCGTGCACACTCGATCCAAACGCAGTAAATGTAAAAGAAAGCGGCCTTTTGGTGTTTTTTCACTGTTAGAGGAAAACAAATGTTTACTCCCCTGCCTTGCTGTAGGCGGATAAGGCTCGTCCTATTAGACTGCAGTACCCAGACACCATTGGCCGGGAGCCCAAGGAGACAGGAAGCACTTTTGTGGCATCAAATATTAATGCCGTTATAGAGTGTATTGATTATATAATACGTTTTCCCAGCATCCGAGCACCGACTGAAATGTATTCCCTGAATAATTGAAAAAGTATCCATGAGCGGTTTTTCATCTCAATGGTTGGTGGATGTAATTGCATTGCACCCTTATTCCAGTGTTACGTGAGATTTTATCAGAAGACACACATGGGTGTTCATGTGGTAAACCCAAGGACAAGGCAGGAGATGAAGAGTGTGTGTGTGTGTGTGTGTGTGTGTGTGTGTGTGTGTGTGTGTTACGCCTGTGACTGTTTGTTTTTCACTTCTGAGAAATGTAATATTCCTTCGTCCCCACATTATGCTCTCTTGCACTATATGTCGGCTGTTGAAATGGAGCCTCGTGTACATCTGCTTGCTGCTTTCATCATTTCTGTCACCACATTTCTACATGCTACGATTACACCGCACTGTCTGCTTGCTGCGTCACACCATTCACTCCCACCGCAACTTAAACGGCTTTGCAGAATGAATGCAGGTGAAGACAAAATGTTTTCTGATGTTTCACCTCTGCCGAACGTTTTCTTGTTTCAGGGTAGTTAACAGTTACACAGTATGTTGTCCTCCGCCCTCTTAATGAAATAAATGTCCACTGTACTATGTGTGTGTGTGTGTGTGTGTGTGTGTGTGTGTGTGTGTGTGTGTGTGGTGGCTGCAAACTGTACCTATCCCCAGAGGTGGAGCCATCCCTGGCGCTGTCCACTCTTGGCTCTTTCTAATGGTTATAGCTGCCCCCCACACGCTGCGTGAGGTTGACCTAACACAGCTAAAAGCTTCATAAATTAAAAATGTAAAAACTAATTCTTCTCACCAAGTTGCCCCAGTTATATTTGATATTTTTGCACAACCGTTAAACAACAGTCCTCACAGACTAAAACAAAGGTGGTTGGACTTGACATTTCGAAATAATCATCCCCAAAATATCCCAATATTCACCATTTCCTGTCAGCTAGTAGAAATAGTCCCTGTCCTCCTTTCCTACCCTGACCTCCCTGCCCCTCTGGATCTACTTTTTCCCTTTCAAGCTGACAGATCACTCTCATTTAGACCTCCATTATGCATTCCTGCTCAAGTTTACAAGACACATTGACAACAGAACATGTACAGACTCTCTCCGCCCCCACCTCTGTCTCCCTCTTTCTTTGAAGTATTGGAAGTGTCTTCCCCATTACTCAGCCCTTGCCTTTACTTCCCCCTCCCATCTGATCCCTCACTCCCGCTCTTCATCTCTCTGAAGGAGTAAATGAAGGCAGAGGTCATCCCTCCTCTCTTCTTCCTCTCCTGCTAAATTGGCTGCTTGTAGCATCCGTATATAGCTGCAGGCAGTTAAGCCCCCCGCTCTGAGAGCTCGTGAACAGGCTTCCTGCTCATTTGTGGCATTTCTGTCTCTTCTACCACGGGCTTGTTTACCCACAGAGAGCAAGAGGGAAGCCCTCATTATAAACTCTACCAAGGTCACTGCAGCTGCCACACACATGCAATTGTATTTAATCCAATCCTCGAATGATTAAAACAGACTAACCCAACAATCATTACCTTACCCCCCCCCCCCCATGTCTTTAAAGTTTCAACAATGAGTCATATGGTTTTTCAAATCTTAACCATTGTATTCTCCCTCACACACAAATCCCTCATTTCGATCAGACATGCCAAGCGAAGAAAGAATCCTGATCCGCCCGTCTTTGTGTTTGACTGGTGGAAGGACTGTATTTTTATAATGACCCGCCATTTTCCCCCTCCACATCACTTCACTCCCCTAATCCCACTGCAACCCTAACCTTGTAAAGTGAGTGTATGATGTTGACGGTGGGCCGTGCGTCCCTCCCTCCCTGTGCTCCGCTCCGCAGGGGTCGACAGAGACACAGTGGCGTCAGGCAGAGCTCCCACAGCTCCAGGGCTGGGCAGAGAAAGGATTGCTGACACAGCCAAAGATGGTAAGGAGACCGCTGCTGCCAAATGGACGGCCCAGCCATTTTACACACCCACCATGAAGTAATGTGATCTGATATTGTACTGTGTTTACATAAATGTGCACTGGTTGGTGATGCTGCTGACTGCGACAGTTGGAAGTGGAGCAGAGGTTGATGCAGGGAGGTACCGGAGAGGGGGGGGGGGGGGTGCAGGGGGTAGTGCAGATATGAGTGGTAAGCAATATCCAGGTGCTGACGACTTCATCCGCTGCATATAGATATATGAGGAAGCCAATACAGCTGATTGTCTCAATTTATATGTACATATTGATGCTTTAGTATTTAAACTGCATCTGTTACGAATCAATTGTGCTTTTCAGCTTTCATTACCTCGTGCAAAGCGCCACCTGTGGGCGTTTCTGATGGAGCGCTACTTCCTTTGCCGACACTTAGACTTCCTCAAGTTGCTCAATACTAGACTTTTCTGCCCCTTTTCTACTGCATGGAGAAATGAATATGTCCCTCCCATGCATCTGTGCTTTAGGAGCAGCATGTTAGTTCAGGGGCCACATGCAGCACAATGTGATCTCAAGTGGGCCGGAGCAGTAACATCACAGCATGATAACATACAAATAACAACAACTCCACATGTTCCCTTCGGTTTAGTGCAAGAAAGTCACAGGTATCTGGAACAGTGTTTTACTTTATGATCAAAACAACTCATCTTTACACTTTGCAAAGTCATCCCGCGGGCCGGACTGGACCCTCTGGCGGGCCGGTTTTGTGCCCCCGGGCCGCATGTTTGACACCCCTGCTTTAGAGCAACTGTTGCTTCAGCGTTGTTACAGTTGAGCTGATCCAAAATCTTCTATCCCGATAAAGATCACTTCATATCTCGATAACGATACGTATCAGTGTATACTGAATTAAAAACTTGACAAATGAAAAGTTTGTATTTTCTCATTTAATTAAAAACGTTATTGCTAAAATGAACATCAGCTCTACACTCATACAGAGCGACCAGGTTAAGATAGTAGTTTGTGACGTAACAGGGCTGTGCATCGGCAATAATCTGGCGCTATGACATCATGATACAGGCGTTACGTTTCAATATATTGCGATACTGTAAGCAAGGCGATATTTTAATTTCCTTTTAGAACTAAAACTGTTATAGAATAAAGAACACACTGCATAAAACTGAGCATTGAGCACAGTCCCTGCAGCGTCTGATCTGAGCTGCCGTCAGTCTCTGCACGTGGACTCTTCATTAAAACTCAATAGTGTTATGTCAAATCATAACATCGCGATACTCAAGTGTAGATCAGACTTTCTGAGACGTCTAAGCGACTATGTGCTTTTTATTTCACTTCATAATTGTGCATCACGATTTCTCCGTGAGGTATCCTTCCACGTCCAACGCTAAGCTTGTATTCTTCTGTTGAACACCGCGTCTGCACGTGTTACCAGCTATAAGCCCAGTGCTGGCTCTGCCTCCTGCATGAGTAGAATTACAACGCGCGAGTAGGAGAAGCCGCATCTCGAGGCCGAGGTCTTGAAAGCGCTGTGTGTTGTACTAAGTCAGCAGGACGTGCAGTTCTGTCCACAGCACTAGGCTGCTCCGCGGGGGAGCAGGGGCAGCCGGAGTGTTCACAACCAACATGAAGTGGACTGCTGAGCAGCACAAATGCTGTTGGGCAGGGACAAGGAGAGGGATATAATTGGCCACTGGGACTCGGCAGGTCCCTGTTAATTAGAGGCAGCCATTTTGGTGGAAAAACTCCTCAGAAAACGTCCCATGGAGTTGAAAGTCTCTCTGACAGAATGGAACCCAGCAGGGAATGTAAACAGATTTAATAAGGCCCTCTCCAATCAACTCTGTTATGGCTAGATACTATTCTCCCCTTCCTCTCCGCTCTCTCCCTCTCTCCCTCTCTCCCCCTCCATCTTTCTCCGTCTGTCTCTGTATCTCTGTTGTGGTAGAGTGGTGAGTGAGTAGGAAGGGATACTGTCAAAAGAACAATTTGCATGCAGCTCTCATCTTGAGAGCTTTTAGACATCTCCCTGTCTGTTTGTTTTCTGCTGTGGGCTCGGGCCATTGTTCTCTCTGTGTGTGTGTGTGTGTGTGTGTGTGTGTGTGTGTGTGTGTGTGTGTGTGTGTGTGTGTGTGTGTGTGTGTGCGTGCGTGCGTGCGTGTGCGTGTGCTGTGTGTGTGTGTGTGTGAGAGAGAGAGAAATGAAAGGATGGGAGCAGATTAAAGAGTGACATTTCTTTGCTGCTGCTCCTAAGCACTTAGATGGAGGGAAAGAGAAACACTAGATAATAAGAAATAAGCTTTTTATTTTATTTTTATTTTTTATAAAGATCTTCCTACAACCAGAGATGGTTTGGAAGCTTCCAGCTCCTGAATGTCATCCAATCACATTGTTGTTGGCGCAGGTATTTACAGATAGAGGTATTTAAGTAATAAAGAACAATAGAGCAGTTCTGATCCATTAACACCATTATAATACCATTAACAATTAACAATTAACTGCACACTTTCTTTTTGACTGTGGTGGCATTATTATTATTATTATTATTATTATTATTATTATTATTATTATTATTATTATTATTATTATTCTATTGATATTTAGTATTTATTGTGGTATTTGTTTGCTAATAATCTGCTGTTCATGTACCCCCCCTCCCTGCTCACCACTACACGCAGGTAGATAAAAGTGATATAAAATGCTTTCCAAAACTATTTCTGGACAATCTGCAAAATAAAAGTTAAATTACGCTTTGAGATATATTATTAGAACACACTCTTTTGATAATCCAGAAATAGAGCGAAATACGACTCGTGTGCCGTTTCTCCTTCGCTAAAAAGCAGCAGCCTGTCTGCGAGCACGGGACGGTTAAATATAGACCCAGAGAGGGAAGAGACCAGAGCAGATCATATGTGCGTCTAAATGTCGGGTGCAGACACAAGACAATAAACCAAGTCCAGGAACACGAATGACTCTCGACACGTCTGTAACACTGCGGCCATCTTCTTTGTTCTGTTTTATCTTCCCGCCCAGTGATAAAATGTAGTCGTCTTCAGTCTTTCCATTTGCAAAACACACACACACACACACACACACACACACACACACACACACACACACACACACTCTCACGTATATATGCAACAAAAGCCATTAATTTGATCAAACAAATGTTTTTTATGCAAATGTGTGAATAATTTCACTTCACACTTTGCTTTTGTCGAAGAATAACGTTCGCTCAGAATAAGCCTTTCTATTAAATATGTGTCAGAGTGCTCTGCTAGAGAAAGTGCAAACTCCAACTTCTGACTCTCACTTCTCACCTTTTTTATTTATTTATTTATTTGACTGTTTTCTAAGTCTCACAGCGAGCTCACAGTTCCACTTTGATCCCGGGATGCTCTGCAAAACCTGATAAGAAAACGCAAACCCTCCCTCTGTCACAGCAGCAGCATCAGCAGTCAGAAGAAGTAGCTGGAGGGCTGGGGCCTGTTGTTGCCTCTCCCCCCTCCCTCCCCAAACCCCCGGCAGTCATCAGAGAAACATTTAGAGATGCCTCTTACTGTCTTCATGAATATTCAGCTGTTTATCCTCTCTGTGTGTGGTGTCGCTTGTGTTTAGAGATGTGGCATGTTCTGTGCACATGTTTAGTTTGTGATTCCATGTCAGGGTTTAGAAATGGTTTTAATAAATGTTGAGACGACAGGCAATTTGTTTTTCACCAATCGGATCAGGTGCTAAAATCCTGTAAATGTAATATTGCTATAAAGCTTTGCACACACATCTCTGCATGTCTGTCACCTCCTACTATTCAGTATGATGTCATTGTACACAAACAATGAGAGAAACGTTGTGACGTGTCATTGTTCATGAATCCCTGTAAGAGGCATGTACTGGACGTGCAAAGCTCTCTCAGATGTCTGGACGTACAGTCGGCCTTTAAAAGCCCCTTTCACCCAGACTCTTGATTTGACTTAATGCTTTTTAGAGAATTAATCTGGAACATAAGCACTTTGTTAGAGTTGCACATTTGCTAAATACAGTACAGAAGCCTTCTAAAGAACGCCGTCTCTCTCCTTCCTCCTCCCCTGCACTTTGGCTTTAATCCTCGTCGCCCTCTTCCCTCCAGATCATCAGTAACATGGAGGCTCCGGTGACAAACGGCCCCAGCGGAGGAGGCAACACATCCAACGGGCCGACCACCAACAGCCGCGGCTGCCCCTCGCCCATGCAGACTGGCCAATCAAACGACGACAGCAAGACCAACCTCATCGTCAACTACCTGCCCCAGAACATGACCCAGGAGGAGTTCCGCAGCCTGTTTGGTAGCATCGGTGAGATCGAGTCCTGCAAGCTGGTTCGCGACAAGATCACAGGTACAGAATCGCTGCTCGTCTTTTCAACTTCTCATGAACTGAGGAAATAATCTGCTTAGCGTTCAACTTTATTTGAGGTGTATCCAAAGGGGTTTAGAAAAGATATCAGACACTCAAAGTGTTTCTCAGCCTTCACGGGAGTCCAAGGGAACATGGAAATCACACGTAAGTGAAGTCAAAAGGATTTCAATGACAATGTGATTCTCAAACAAGAGAACTTAGGATATAATGTCGTATACAGAGGAAAGAAGAAACGGATGAGCTGCTGTACTGAGCTCCCCTTTTCTGACTGTTTTAAGTGTCCTGAACTCACCACAGCATCCTGTTTTAAAGTATAATACTCCGAACAAACCTGTCACAATCTGATCGCTGCGTGTTCCATGCACACACACACACACACACGAGTGAACACAAGCCCACCCGTCCAAGAGTTTGAAAAGATTTCATGTGTTGTCTTCTACGAGGAGAAACCATCTCCTCCCTTTGAGTGTGTTCGAGCGCTGTGAGTCAGCGATGCTGCAAAGCGCCACATGTTCTCCAGAGGTGTTTAAATGAAGCAGCACTTCGCGGTGCTAATCATGGCTGTAATCTGGGCGTAGTGGCTGTGTGGGTGGCCGTACAGCAGATGGATCGGGGGAGGAGGGGAGGAGGAGGAGGAGAGGGGGGGGATTGGGGTGGTGCGGCTCTGTGATAATGCTCCATAATGGCTTTCATTTTAGATCCTACTTACTGACACTCTTCTCCTGATAATCTCATTAAAGAGCACCAGGCTGGCAGGCGATGTAGATCACCAAGCCATGCTCAGAGAGCAGGCAGGGCGAGGGGAGTAAACACGCGCATGCACAGATATATATACGCAAACATAATCGCCAAATTAGATTGACTGTAATAGATTAAGTACAACCTGAAAGGCCAACAGCGATGACAATTTTAAACCAGGAAATGGCCACTTGCCCGGCCGTCCCTGCCTCCTCCCGTTCTCTCGTTCTTTGAAGCACGTTCTGCAGCACCACCGCCGACTTCCTCTTCCTCTGTAATGGGCCACAAAATGGAGCCTGAGAGTCTGATACAAGCAGGATAATGGAGGACGGTGTGTACAGAAATAACACCGGGATACCACACGCTATCATCATCACCATCAGCAGGTTCTCTCTCCTCCCCATTTTCCTCTTAAGTGTGATTTTCGAAGCAGCAGCGAGGAACCCAGCAGATATTTGGAGGGAGTTCTAAAACGAACAGAGTTGCTGTAAACCTGCTCGGGCCCTAAACGGGGGAATGTGAGAGAAATGTTTGTTCGCTCACTTCTAAACCATTTAGGGAACTTCTCTGCTCTGCACTACAAGGTCTCTCTGATGACTTAGCATCAACGCAAAAGTTATAAATAACTCCTGCCCTCCCTCCATCTCCCCTGTGGTGTAAGCCTGTTTCGCTCTCCCATGGGTGCAATTTTCTCGTGCAAACTTTTAGGCTAACAAAGCACAGATCCTCTGTTCTGCCATGGAGTGCCAAGGGGCTTTATACTCTCTAGCAGTCATCCAAATCATTACCAGAATGAGCCAGGTTTGAGAGCAGGAGGGGTTAAGAGACGGATGATGGGACGAGTAAAGAGAACACGACTTCTATCTGCAGATAACGATCGTTTCCATCGTCGATTGATCCGTCGGTCGTTCGATTAGTTTGGTTTATAACATTTTAGAAAACGGCGGAAAATGTCAATCAGTGTTCCTCTAATGTTTCCTTTTGTCCACAACTCAAAGATGATCAGTTCACTGGCATAGAGGAGGAAGGAAACGGGGAATGTTACACATTTAAGAAGCTGGAATCAAAGAAATTTGACTCTTTTCTCTAAAATAGTTGCCGATTAATTTAATAGTTGACAACTAATCTTTTATCACAAACATCTACACATCGTCGTAGTAAAGATCAACTTCTACTTTAAAAATAGCTCATTTGTGTCGGAGTGAGTTCAGATATTTTCCACGATGTTGAAACGTCAGCAGGAAACTCCAGAAAGTCTGGAGGATAGTTAGAGTGCTTTGTAGCTCCACATTATTAATATTAATGGGAATATTAAGGCCTTCCTATTCTGTGTGAAGAGTATGAGGAGTGTGAGAGTAGAGAACAAAGAATGTAAATACATTTAACTTACTAAAGAATATAGATACTTGGATAATAGTTTTAATATTCTATTATTACAAGATTGAAGCGTTCATTCAAGCTCTTCGGGTGCACGTGCACATTTCACTATGTGTATTACTATAACACTATAACACTATAACACTATAACACTATAACTATAACTATATTACTTTAGTGTTGGGATTTGAAATGCAGACAAATGTTACTTCAGCCTCTCGTCACTTTGTGCTGACGCCTCACAATGTCAGCGTTTGCAGCTCAACTGACCTGCGAGTGTTTCCTGATAAGGTGTGAACACACGAGGCTCTCATGAGGTAGGAGAGACAGGCAGGCAGGCAGACAGACAGACAGACAGACAGACAGACAGACAGGCAGGCAGGCAGGCAGGCAGACAGACAGACAGACAGACAGACAGGCAGAGAGACAGACAGACAGACAGACAGAGAGACAGGCAGACAGAGAGACAGACAGACAGGCAGACAGACAGGCGGACAGACAGACAGACAGACAGACATACAGAGAGACAGACAGACAGACAGACAGGTCCTCAGCTTCCTGTAGACCTTCCTTTTGTCAGCTCCAATGACAGCAGCATGGCGTGAGGCTCGGGTGGATGCGGGCAGGCGTAGACACTCCAGCTCCGTCTGTCAACCTGGCTGACTTCAGCCGGTAAAGAAGCCACCTCTGGGTGTCTGTCTTGCTCCACGCCTGCCCGCCCGCCCGCCTGCCTGCCCGCCCGCCCGCCTGCCTTTCTGCCTGCTTGCACAACTACCTCTCTGCCTGGTGCTCTCAACACACGGCATGCAGGTTAATCTTTTATTTAAGGCGAGTGTACACGCACCTCGCTGCAGCCCACACACACTTGCACAGAAGCCTCCGTCTGTATACTCTTACAGAGGAGATATCCTAAAATGTGTTATTTGAATTAAGTGTGTACTGTAGTATCTTTTCCATTTGCCCTCCTGTAGTCCAGGCAGAGAGGACGCTACGTGTGCAGAAGCTTTGTGTCGAGGGCCTTTGAGACAGTTTGCACAACAGAGGGCACAAACTCTCTCTTCATTCTTTAAAAAAGGAAGGATAACTTATATTTAAACTGCAACTTGTCTAAAAGATCAATGTGAGTGGAAGCAACCGCTCCTCACTGAGAAGAAAACACACACACACACACACACACACACACACACACACACACACACACACACACACACACACACACACACAAAGAAATGGAGTTGACTGTTCCTTGTCAGTAAGTCATTTCTTTTCCCATCATTTTTCTGCATCAGCTGCATTTCTGCTGGAGAAACGAAAGCATTTGTTTTCATAAGGACGGGAAGGAAATTGCTTTTCATGCTGAAACAAGAATTGATTGCATATTTTCATTGACAACCATTTTTTAGATTCTCATTGTTGTGCTGATAATTACAGTAGCCAACAGCTCAGAAGCTTTACTCTGCAGCGATACACAGGATGCTTTACTTATCCTACGTTAGTCTGCTCCTCTCGTACTCGTTGCTTATTGCCAGCTTTCAGCAGCTCCGCTCACCTTTTCTGTTTGTGTTAGATTCAATAACTCCCTGTAAAGACATCACAAAGCAAACTGACTGAAGCCTTTGGTGCACACGACACAAGTCATCTTCCATGTGTTGGTTTTATACATGGAATCTGGGGGACTGATGCAAATCATAGTGACAATGTAGCAAGCCAAGCAGATGTTGGCTATGAAAAATAGATGGACTGTGATGTCAGCTCGAGCCAGAGCACCTCTGACAGACAGCAGCTTCAGTACCACGGTGCATACCTGCTGCAAACCTGAATCTTACGTAAGGACGGGTACACCTCATTCTCATACTGTAGGTGCAAAAAACATCTCAGGTTTGCTGAATCTGGCTTGCTTTGCACGCACACGCCTGTGGTTCAGGCGGCAAACTTCCATTAGTTTCATCGCCGTTTCATTTCTGTTACGGAACATCAAGTGCACCCGCAAGTATTGCAAACATAAAATACACATCTAACCCTGATCTGCAAGGACAGACGGGTGGAGCTTAGCGCCTGCACACAGTCTGTCTGTCTAACGGGGAACTGAACCTCAGTTTAACCACATGTCTTTGTTGCTACTGAAATATACATTGACAACACGCTCAGGAGCAAAGCGGATTCTCTTTGTACCTCAGATTCCAAGCCGAGCTGTTTTCACATCATTACTAGAGTGATGGGAACAAAACGTGTTATTATAACTCAGTTTGTTTTACGAGCAGACCGATTTACACCTTCCACAACATCTAAAACGACACAAATGCTGTTCTGTATGGTGACACACCATTACATCCTGACTGAAATCCTGCTGCAGCGTTCATATCTCACATTCGGGCTGCATTTATCTCAACCTGAAATGGTCTGAAGGCTGGAGATAGTGTGAACAAAGCTGACAGGGAAAGAGATGGAGAAAGGATTTGACATCTCCAAAGCCAGGTATTAAGATAGCTGCCAGGTTGGGAAGTGCAGACACAAGCGACAGGCACATTAAAGTTTCAGAGTCCCAGGTCCAAAGCATGTACCGTCTCCTCTTAGCACCCCCCCCCCCCCCCCCCCCCTCCTCCCTCTGCTTTCGACCCAGAATGGGACGCCCTGAGAGCTTGCTCGGCTCCTCCTGTGACCCTCACTTCAGACTGCCTCTGTCCCCTCTCATTCCACTCCGAGTGCCCTTTACGTGGAGCACAGAGGTTGTGACTGTCCCCTGCTTCAGCCTCACATCCAGAGGCTGAATGTGCTTCAAGGCTGGTTCCTCGCCCTCCGACCGTCCACTCTGAGCGCGCTGTACCTGTGCAGGACAGAGCCAGACAGTCCCATTGTCCCCCCAGCATGTGAGCTGGGAGGTGGACGGCTGAGGGCTCATGGGCCTGCACACTCTGCGCTCTCAGAGGGAGTCCGAGCAGGTGCTGCAGAGCAGGCTTCTGACGTAACGGGGGGTTATCCAAGACTTAAATGGGCTTCTCTGTCTGTCAGCTTGCCTTCCATTTCTCAGCAGCACAGCCAGCCAAGCAGCCCACACACTGCAGGCTGCAGTCCACTGGCCCCAAGGCTCAGGGAGCCACCACGAGGGGGTGGTATTCATGTGTATGTGTGTTTGTCCCTGAGCTTCTACGTGGGCAAGCGTGTGCCTCTGTGTGTGTGTGTGTGTGTGTGTGTGTGTGTGTGTGTGTGTGTTGGTGGAAGCAGGGCCTTGGGAACTGAGAGTGGGAGCCTCCTCATTGCAACAGTGGCTGCTACCTTGGCAACCCAGGAGGGAAAGATGTGTTGAATGAGTGAGTGGGAGAGGGATCTACAGTAGATGCATGTGTGCGGGGGACGCGGCTCTGTGTATGAATTTCGTTATTTAAACTGGCTCAATACATGCCACACGAGATGCTCCAACTGTACTGCTAGTGTTCGAGGCACTGTAGTCTTTTCTTCTCTTTTTGCAAACTCACTCAACTCCCATTTGTTCTGGAGTTGACCCTTTTTTAAGGTAAGTGAAGTGGATTCTGACGTGAAGCTGGTGACAGGGCACCTTTTCAAATGTCCCATCAAAAGACAGCACTGGCTCAAGTCGCTGCGGCAGCAAGGGGCAAAGCATCAGAGGAAAGGAAGCGTTTTTTTTGTTCCTCAGCTTCATCTTCATAATGTCGCTAAATTCAAGACTGACCGAACAGATTTGCCTCTTTGTGGGGAGGAGGGACGCTCCCCTCAAGGTGTGTTAGCGTCACCGGCTGATGAGCTGCAGCTCCCCCTCACTCCATGACTTCTGAATGACAGACTACACTCTGTCAGGGTGTGGGACTGTGGGAACAACGTCCCTTTACACAGATAATATATTTAGTTAGATTGCAAATGAATGTAATTCCATTTTTATGGAAATACATAACCTGCACCGACACTTGAGAATATCATTTGAACATGTTGGCAGTCGTAGAACCAGTTGCAGAAGTAAAACATTCAAACTGTTTTGACAACAGTGTCAGCGACGGTTCAAATGAACTTTTTGGATTAAAAGCTACACACTTTCAGAGAACAGTTGCACGAACAATAAATTGCAGGAAGGTGCACGGGGGAAAGAGAAGGTTCCGGCAGCTCTGTGTTTCATTTGGCGTCTACCACTCCAGATCAAAGAGTCCATAGTGCGTTGTGTGAGCCGTGCCTGGTGATAGCAGCAGATGAAGATGCTTTCATGTCTGCGGTACAGAGCTCTTAGTCACATAATATAACAAAAAAGGCAGAAAATAATGACGGGCAATATGCAACTGGAGTCTGTTACTCCGCGCAGCTCACAGTGTCGTACATGAATATGTTAAACTTGATTGTTATGCCCGAGCGCTGCAGTGTAGTCATGGATACATCTATTCTGCTTGTTTAGGCACCTATATGTCATGTTGCATAGGTATGTTGTTTGCTCTTTCACGTGCATGCTCTGGTACACGTGTGTGCACGGAAGGTGGACAGGAATTACGAGGCCAGTACACTCATTTTCTCATCTCGCACATTGAGCAACCTGCTGCGCCATTATAAACAAATAATGGCTTAGTAAAACCACAAAACAGTATGTAATGTCAACTAGGACCAGGATTTATTTAGTCATTTTGCTTTTTTCATGCTTAAGGATTTATTTCCAAGAGCACATCTCTGGTAAACACAAGATTTAAACGTGTGCTTTTGCATTGTTCTTAACTCAGTCGAGTCAATCAAGTAACAGATTAGATCAGGGGGGTCAGACTCATGTTAGTTCAGGGGCCACATGCAGCACAATTTAATCTCAAGTGGGCCGGATCCAGTAACATCACAGCATAATAACATATAAATAACAACAACTCCACATGTTTCCCTTCGACTGGACCCTCTGGATCAGTTAGTAGTGTGGATGAACTAATCATTTCTTTAGTGCAGGACAGGCTTAGCAATAATAATAATAATAATAATAATCTTTATTTGTATAGCACCTTTCATACAGGAATTGCAGCCCAAAGTGATTCACAGCATAAAAATGAGTACAAAGTTTGACAGAATAAGAGCATCTACAGTATAATCACAGTGTTGATGTAAAATAGTGCCTAGTTTCCGCACCTGTGTCGTACTGAACGACCCTCCTGCCGGGAAACCACATTCATCACCGTTCTTGTAAATGTTTTAAACTATCAGAGCCACATTTTGAGAGCATGAGATCCACAATGGGCCCCTGTGGCCCTTCAGCTGGTTTACTCCCTTTGCTACACATTCTTGGTACTTTTTCTTTATTGACCTTTTAACGTTTCAAACACAGACGTCTCTGCGAGTCCAGATTATTAAAGCCCGCTTCATAAACAAACCCCCCGCTTGTTAAGTTTTATGAAATCAATCAGGTTAAAGACAGTTCTTCTCCAATAATATTCTTTAATCTTTCACTTTTCCTGTGATCGTGTAAAGAACATGAAACACATTTATCAGAGGAACCTCCTCTAGTAATGACACATCTCTGCACGCACTTCATCCATACAGTATCAAGTCATTTACAAACACTAGATTTATCACAGAAATCCCATTTGGGGAAATTCTATTACACCATTTCTTTCACATTTACATAATTTTTTATTAAGAAGCCTCCATTTATTGCTGCCGAGCATTTTCTCAAGTCACTACAACTGTTGTAGAATCTCCACAACCGGCACTGTAAGCAGCTGATGAATCAAAGGCAAATGAATATCTAACCTCATTAAAAGGCCATCACGAAGAGCAATGCATCATTTGAGTTCTTGTTTTTAAGTGACAATTAAAGTATATAAGTTAATGTATCCATTAAGCTAATTGATCAGCACAAGGCAGGTTTTTCTGTTAGCTAGAACCCCATTAGAGGCTATTTATCATCCTGTTTTAATAGCTTCTCTATATGACCTCATATGCAGTATTTCCTCAAGTTACTTTTCAATTATAAAATACCAGTAGATGTTTTTCTGTCTGTACAAAACGTCCGTTTTCAGACTTTTCTGTCTTTTCCTGTTGATTCCTGAAATACTCACCTGCAAAACATGTCTAGGGCTTTTATTGTGAAAGGTAAGATGTGTGAAAAACAGCTTAAGCGACGTCCCGTTCTGCCGCGTCCTGACTGTATGGTGATACATTGTGTCTGGTGTTGATGCGGTGCAGCCTGAGCCGGCCGTCTCCCTGCGTTCCAACAAGACATCATGCTAGGTCAAATGATACTGAGCCATTTTAAACACCATCTAAACTGTGCTTAACGCCGGTGTTTTCAGAGAGGCACTGTGATGGTGTGATCCAAACGCCGGCAGCATGCAGGGCTCGTCCTGCTGGGGAGTACTGAGGTGGAGGTGTTGTGACAAGCTGAAGCCAACCACACCGCCTGCTGGCTCTGCACGCGTACTGTAGGTTACGCACAGACTACAGTAGCACTCGCATCTTTACGATCGCTCATGCATGTTCATCTTTTTAGTGTTGGCATTGAACACTTTAGGAACTACAACACCGCCCTCCACACGCCAACAATGATGCATTCAGTGGTTCGCCTCACTGTCCTACTGCGAGGACTTGGGTTGCTTGGGTTTGTTTGTGCGATTGAGTGATTACATGTTTACTTGCACGTGTGTGTACATCTGTGAGGTGCGTTGGCGTCTCCCACCCCTCTTTCGGATTCCAGGCAGTCTGCCGGTGGCTCCCTGCTGTTAGCTGCGGCGTAGCAGGCTGAAAATGGTTGGAGGAATCCCCACCCGGAGCTTTCCTGATGCCGCAGGCAGATGTCTCCCCTCTTCTCCCCGCTCACCTGGGGACTGTTGCCAGCCAGCGAGCCTCGCTCCCACTCCCTCTTTCCACCAGCCTGGAGGCCCTCAGCCCTGCCAGAGAGGGAGTGAAGAAGGGGGTGGGCAGATTTGCCAACAGCAGCCTAAGCTCCCCATGCATACAACATACACACTCAATGAGACTGCATACACACAAACGTACATCGTTTACATATAGCAGCTGCTGAATTCCACATTCATCATGCCCCAAATCAAAGTATTGCAAGACCGTAATCCTGACTCACACGTGTGTGTGTGTGTATGTGTGTGTGTGCGCCCACACTTACATACTAACTTGCACACACACATATGGACACTTGACCTACAGGGAGGTCGCCTCCCCGTCACACAGCAGCAGCGTCCATAGCTGCCAGTTTGGCCCCATTTGGCTGCCTGGACTGCTCCATGAGTGCTAAGTGTCTCGGTACCATTAAGCACCAGCCAGCCCATCTCGATTGCCCTGCACGAGTGCTCTTCGCCAGCACACTTCATTGTCAGCGAACCCTCTGGTAGCTGCGCTTGTCGAACCTCACATTTCTTGTTGAAGATGAGGGAGCGGGGTGAGAGAGGTGATGGGAAAGTGGGAGGCGAGGGTAGGAGAGATGGCGGACGCCGAAGAGCAGCGTTACAATCAGCAGGCTCTCAGCTGTTGCACCCATCTGGAATTTAAACCGTCGGCGTAAATGAATACATGCACCTACAGTTTGAAATATTTGCTATATAACACATTTATTTAGGGAAATGTTTAATTCATCAGCTACTGAACACTACTGGGTAATTTAGAATACCGCTTATTGCCCATCTCGGCTTACTGGCAAGATAAATCTACATCTAATTCCACTGATTTTATTTATTTATTTTTGCCACATGTTCTTTCTCTTCATTATTCATGGGCTCTGTTGTGTGTACACTATTTAATAAAAGGAGAGAAGCCACAAAGAATGATCTTGTGAGTTATATTTAAAGTGCCAAAGTTAACACCTGATGTCAGCTGAGAGTCAGAGAGGAGGAGGAGAGCGAGGAGAGGGAGGAGAGGAGGGTTAGTTAAAAATAGCAGTAGTCTCTCCAGGATGGCAGGTTTTTAATTAACAATAGAGAGCGTCTGATAATCCACAGTTAATCCAGAGGAGAAGAGAAAATCATCAGCTGTTTGATGTTTGGACTACAAGTCCCTCCTGGCCTTTCCACTGCTCGCTGCTGAGCTGTTCTGCGCGGTGGTATCCATAGCCCAAATGTATTTATTTTGTGAAACAGCCATGCTCCATATTTTGTGATTCACTTTGTCTCTGACTAACCGCTGTCTGTTCCCATTAGCGTGAATATGTGCACGCCGCTCCTCTTAAACTGACTGGGATTCTCTTTGTACTTGTGTGTGGCGTTAGCGGACGGGGGCTGTTTGTTGAAAAGTAGCCGACTGAAGGCCCTGATGGCTGGAGGCGTCCGCTTAAAGTCCTACGCCCGTTGAAAGGCTTGATCTGTCGGGGAAACACTGGGAGATGTCAGGCCTGCTTCACACTCAAAGGGAGTCTGCTATCTAAGACACTTTGAGCTCAGAGGGAAATGGGGGTGGTGTGTTTTCTCTCTCTCTCTCTTTCTACAGCTGCAAAGACAGTAACAAATATGTTGTTTGTACGTACTGTGATACTTATTCGCTGCCGGCTAATTCAAGGAGAATATAAGTCGAATTTATGGCATTCAGTCGTTGACACTTCTGCCTTGTGTAGCTGAAAATAAGTGCATGAGATCACCAATATAACAAGCAATAATAAGGCGTGCAAGGATCAAAGTTGACACACACTTCGTCTATTCAATAAGATTAAGATGTTTTATTTTTATTTAATTTGATGATCTTTTTAAGCATTAAATGGATAAACACAGTAGGAGAAATACAAAGAAATAAGAGCAAATATTATTAAAAAAGAAAACTTTTATAAAAATAAAAAGTGTGTGCAAGAAATATAAATATATAAAATATGAAAAATATCTACACTATATCTGAATTAAAAGGGGAGGAGCTGTGCGATAGTGGTCGTAGCAGAAATGTGGATGAGGAAGAGTTCACAGAGCTCTCATGCATCACATGTTGTGGTGTCAGTAGAAATCTGCAGCGCTGTGGTCACAGAGCGATGCTTCACTCGACACACGGTTGACAAAAGTCACACCAAGACTCTTGGCGCTCCGGGCAGGAGTCCCTGGTGAGAAGAAGATGCGTCATATGCAAGACAAGGGCGCGGTAATGTTTCAGTTTCAGGAGGTGTAAAAGCATCAAACTCTGGTCAAGATGCCACGTGTGGAAGAGAGAAATATTCCACATTACAAGTGTAAACCTGCAGAGTGTGTCTCCCTTCTAGTAACGAGGGGTGTCTGCGACTCCCCCTCAAATCTTTAAGTATGAATGATGATGTTTTCTTGCTGTCAGCGAGCAAATTGCACAACAAACTAATTGAAACATGTTCAATTCTTTCCCTCCTTCTGTCTCTTCAGGACAGAGTCTGGGCTACGGCTTCGTCAACTACATCGATCCAAAGGACGCAGAGAAAGCCATCAACACGCTAAATGGACTCAGACTTCAGACCAAAACGATCAAGGTAACTGACACCACGTACAAGTCGGGTTATAACACACCGTGCTTGTTTCCTTTACAAATACAAAGTCTTGCATTCCTGCATATTAGATTAGTTATTCTAAACTTACATTATAAGGCTGCTTTCATGGAAAGACCATCTAAATCAAAGAGGCACACTAAGAAGCTTGTGACTCTGGTTTATATGCTAATTAGTGTCTAAATGTCAAAATGTAAAAGGTGAAATGATATATATATATTAATATATGCTCATATATCTGTGAGTGACACATCAAGCATCGCATGTTTCCCAAAAGTAATTGAGCGCCACGTTATTGCATTTTAACAGCACGACTAATGTAATGATCAGGTGATCGCTTAATGCCAACGCTGTGCTGCCCCTCAACACATCGTCTCTCCACCGTCGTCCCTCCTGCGGCTGCCGACATGTCGTTGCTTTTAAACTGGGCCGTAATCTGTTGCTCTGTGGTAATCCCCGGTTTCTCACTTTCTGTCATCTGTAATCTAATCTAATCTAATAGGATAGGATTATCCTGTAGTTGTGAATCCCTCTATTCCCCAGACAATGTACGCTGCCTGGCACCGGCCTTGGTTCAGCGCAGCATCAGCGCGCTCTTGTCTGATTTACGGCACACAAAAAAAGACGGGTGTAAAATGTGTGTGTGGAGTGTGTGTTTTCTGCACGTGTGTGCATTTGGGGTTGTTGTTTGAGGTGGGATCTGTGTCTCTATTAGTGTGTGTTGTCTCTATGCACATGTCATTGCCATTTAAAGCGGAGCTCACACGTGTCGGCTTGCGTCTGTGTCAGCACACACATCGGCATCGCATGATCACTGCGCTTAAAAGGGAAATTCGCCACCTTTTATGTGGATATCCAATCAGCGTTGATCAGGAGATCGAGGATATGCAGCTGGATGTGTCAGGAGCTTGTGCGCAATGCATGCTGGTACATTTAGGCACATCTCTGCAAGGAAGACTCAACTTTCTCAATCAATATTGCACTTAATTTAGCTTTAATTGCCTACATTCACCATCAACACTGATTGGACATCCACATCAAATAATGATGTTTTAATAATATTAGCAACATTGAGACTTAAGTAAACGTGGCTTTCAATATAAAGGAGTAGAACGAGTTGAAGGTCATTCCCGCAGCGTGGGATTTATGAGGTCTTTATTGAGTGTAGCAGTTCACAGATTTCCACTGTCGCACTCTCATGACACAAGAGGTTGCCTCCAGAAATAAGAAATAAAAGCCGGTCTCCGTAATGACACACGACAACTCTGCATCTCTGTCTGGCGCGATCGCTCTTTCACACTTCATTTCCTCTCTCCCACTACCCTCATTCCTCGCTTTCTCTCTCCACAACAGACTGAAACACCCTAAAGGTTTCTACAAGGTAAATTTAAAAAACGCAGCGCGGTAATTCTAAAATTAAGTTTGCCGCTCTTTCATGTCACACCCTTCCCACTCTCTGCCACTACACTTGTGAGGAAACGCTTGGCCCAGAGATTCAAATGCTCGCGGGCGAAGTGTGTCTCTGGAGTGTTTCTGAGTTGGTTTCGCTGCTGCGGTTTCCTCCACCATGACACCTTAGATTGTGTCAGCGATGGCTGCTCTCCTGCTGAGGTGTGAGGGGAAGCAGCATGCCAAAGGTGAGAAGAGCTCACAGTGACGTGCATGCACATAATCTCACACACTTTTCCGAACTTGCCCGCACGCACACACACACACACGCGCGCGCAGCACAGCACACTTGAACACAATACCGCTCACAGCTTGAGGAGGTGTTGATGGATTAGACATCTGGAGTTGGCTGACAAGGAGAGAAAATGAGGGAGAGCTGCACAGAGAAGAAAAGAGGAGCAAAAAGAGGCAGAATCTGGAAGAGAGAGAAAGGTTTAGTGAGGCGGCGTGCAGGAAGGAAGCAGAAGGAAAAGATCCAGGCAGCGAAGGAGAGAGATGCAGAGAGGAAGAAGAAGACAGAGGAGCCGAGCAGAGAGGCCAAAGAGAGAAGACGTGTGAAAGAAAAGTGAGACACGGGGAAAGCCAGCTGTTCCCAATCCCATTCTCTCCCCCAATTAGAGTTCAGCAGGATTTCCATGCTGTTGCTCAAGGACACGACTGCATCGCCACCATATTTGCCTGACTTTAACCTTATTTGATGGTTTATGTCTCCACATGTCAGAGGTAATGAAAGTACTGCAGGGGGAAGCTGCTCCGGCCCGCAGCAGCAGCAGCAGCAGCAGCAGCAGCAGTAGTAGTGGGATTTACGCAACTTTCACAAGAGCAAAATCGGGTCGACACATGAGGATGTCATGGACACGTTTGACAAGTGAAAGTTCACTCAGAGAGAGCTGCTACTGTGAAGCCGCACAGCACAACCAGTTATTCAGTCCTCACCGTTTGCACCATTACAGATGATATTCATGCGCAATATACTGCAGGTAGAAGAATGTTAATGACGAGCGTTGAAAGCCGTGTGCATGTTTAAGGACATGTGCACAGGGAGAAGTGTTTCTGTAAATGTGTGGAAATGAGGAGGAGAAGAGACAATGAGCGATATTGAGTTGGTGAGTGCGAAGTCTTTGTACTCCCTCTGTGAGACGTCTGTCCAGGAGAGTGTTGCAATGTGCAAGACTGTAATGGATTGTGTGTGCATGTGTGTGTTTGTCTGTACTATCTTTGAGAAATGCAGGATAGATGCTCTGCAAGAGAGAGCATGTCAAAGGCTTTACTCATACTGTATACCTGCTGAATAAAAGTCAACTGTGAAATCCACTCTGCAGGATTCACAAGACTAAATGGCACTTGGGCCAAATGTTAAAGCCGTACTATTGAGTTCATTGTTTGCGTGTTAATTAAATTGGACAACATCTGCAAACAGAACATATGAACTCTTACCTTTTCTATATTCATTCACATTTAACTGAATATAGTGGAATCAATAGGTTGACTGAAGGGTCCTAATACTATTAATCCTGTTCCCCAGGCTACCGTAAAACACTTGCAGTTTCTACTCAAGGGAACAAAGTTTCCTCTGCCTCCCCCCCATCAAACGGAAAGTGTTCTAAGCTGCTAAATCTTTTCCTGACAACAGTAATCCCCACAGCAAGGTGTGCTAAAGAAAAGTCACATTTCCCTCCCTGTGGATCCAATGACCCGCACCCCCTTCTAAAACACACGCACACTTCTGAGCGTACCTCTCTCGCTTTAGTCTCGTTTAGATTTAAACCCCCCCCGCCCCAGGATGTGAATGAGCAATGCAGAACTGAAGCTTTAATTGATGTATACAAGCTCTAAGACTGTTTGTTGTCCCACAGGTGTCATATGCACGACCCAGCTCAGCCTCCATCCGTGATGCCAACCTGTATGTGAGCGGCCTGCCTAAGACTATGACTCAGAAGGAGCTGGAGCAGCTCTTCTCCCAGTACGGACGCATCATCACGTCCCGCATCCTCGTCGACCAGGTCACAGGTATTCATGGGGCAGCACCTCTTTTCTCTTAACACATTCACACACACGCACACACACTTTGTGCCTCTTACGCCATCACTTTCTCAAACGTCAACTGCTTTTTTAGAGGGATAAATATTCTTATGCACATCTAAAAACAAGAAATATCCTGTGCTGCACGATACAGATGGTTCTTTTTACCTGTTGCTCAAATAGCAGGTGTTCACAATACATAGTTTCAGCTTCGACATCACTGAGTGTGCATGTGCAACAAACACGACGCACTTATCAAACAACCAAAGCAGATGCTGCTACTCGACCAGCACAACCTGGAAATGAGCAAAGAACAGAAAAAAAAAACGCAGAGAAGGAATATTTGGTTTGAAAAAAGAAACGCAAAACACAAAGCTACAGAAAGGATGATGTTGCCCAATATTAGGTACGGTGAAAACACCTCAAGAAATATCGCAATATCCGTTTTTCCAATATCGTGCAGCGCTGGCAACATATTTTCTTCAGCCAAACAAAGATGGCAGCTGGAATTGACTCATGTCTCTGCAGAAACTGTAAAATATTTAAATGTTTTGTTTATTCACCTGCCTTAAAGTCGTGGAAGTAAATGACCAAAGGACTGTGTGACTGTGTGTGTGTGAAGACATAGGCATGAAGTGAAGGAAGGCGGACGTACTTGAACAACCCTGCTGCCCAACTATTGTCCGTTAAGTGAGTGAGTGTGTGAGTGTGTGACCTCGACAGGCACCAGCTGGGGCGCGGTCCTAAAAACAGTGATTTACACGAGAGACACGAGCTACACAATATACATGCTCAATTACACATTCCACTACATCCAAAACACAGGAATGAATCACATCAGTCCATTGTGTTGCAGAAGAACCCCCTCCAGCGTGTCTCTTAGATCCATTTCAGGGGTTGTGTGTGTGCCTACAGGCTGCAACCTGCTCCAGTGTTATGTGCAATGTGTACTGATGAAGCAGAAAGGAGAGCAGCATGCTGTAAGCCACACTCATTTGCCTAAGCAGAATAAATCACTGCTGGCGGTGAAGTGCACGCCTGTCTGTACACAGTGAGCGGAGGAGAGAGGAGAAGGAAAACAAAGGAGAGGAGAAAAAGGAGATGGGGGGGGGGGGGAAGGAGTCAGAGAAAATGGAAAGGAAAGCAAGTGGCAGCGCCGAGATGAGCAGAGACTTGGGAAGGAGAGGAAATGAGAAGAGGGAGGAAGCGGAGGGAGAGCTATGGAGGGGGTGCAGCGGAAGGGAAAGGTGTGGCGGGGGAGATAAGGCTATTTCTACTTTCATCAACACACACGTAGATGAGGTGGGCACATCTCCTGCGGATCTGTCTTTACAAACCACCCTGCTGCTAAGACCCAGGGGACTCCCTACAAAGAAACACAGTCACGCAACTCACAGCGAGGCCACAGGAAACATATGTGTTCACCTACGTGCACAGCTCAGGACACATGCCATGAATAAAACAGATCCTCAACACAGGTGCTGCTGCTAACAGAAAGGCAAAGGATTTGATGAATTCACTGTAGGTTGGGTTCACAAAGAGACTGAATAATTCATTGTGGTCATTCTTGACAGGCACAAGGTCAGATTTAAAGAGGATTGTTCTCACGATCGTGTCCAGATAAAGTGCTGCAGCCGCTCACGTCCACCTTTGGGGATAATATGAGCGCACAGATCAAAAAGAAAATGCTCAATTGAGAAGAATAACGGAGTTTTACACAGTTTTTCTGGGATTTAAAGCCGACACTAAACCTGGATTTGGATTAGAACATTGGCAGGTCAAACTCTGATATGAACAGCGAAATGAAATATATTTACAATGACAAATTCTGCACGACTAGCGCTAACAGAATAAAGACTAAAATGACCACTTACACATTTGCAAAGGGTTTTTCGAAACAAATGTAAAAAATATCATGCATTAGTTTTGAAACAAGTTTAAAAAAAATACAATATGGCTTCTGAATAAACTGAATTAATCTTTCTTACACACCAAACCCACATTCTTCCATCTGTTGGTGCCAGTGAATAGTGCTATTGTTACAGCTATCAATACCAGACACACAGCTTTCCTCTTGCAGCATGTCGACGGTGGATTTGTCACTGGTCAGTACACACACACACACACACACACACACACACACACACACACACACACACACACACACACACACACACACACACACACACACACACACACACACAGACTAATATTAAGACATGTTCTGGTGTCCCCAGAGGGTTGAGGATCAGCAGGAGAAATGTTAATGATCAATTAGATGTTAAGAGTTGCTGGTGATTAAAAACAGAGGACTTTAGAACGGCCTTGAGAGTAGTGTGCCGACATCATTGACTCATCTTTTTCTTCTCTCAGTTACTGTACAGGCACACGAGACATACACACACACACACCCACACACTCACTGCTATTAAGAGAGAAGTAGGCAGTAAAGGTCCCCTGTGAATGCCCAAACATTTAAATACAGGAGAGCTAGAGAAAGATACAGAAAGAGGAAGACGCTGACAGATTTGTGTCAGACTGATTTGTGGTGTGTGCACCATCCAGGTTGTCAACCTGAGGATGTCTAAAAGGAGATATATTATGCTAATGTTCAGGTTCATACTTGTATTTTTGGTCCACATTATTTAAAGTTTTAAAGGGACATATTGTATGTTGTTATGACATCATCACGTGGTGTCGAAGGTCATCAGTGACTCACCAGCGCAGAGTTATTTATTGAATTAAAGACCTGATCAGTGCCTGCAATACAATTCACTTAGTGATTCACTGTTCGTACTGAACTAGGGACGGATGTGAGGCGCACCCCGTCGCTGTCCACAGAAACAGAGGAGGCTGCAGAGATGAGTGACGCACACAGAGAAGCAGAAATGCTGCATGAAGTTGTTGAAGTAACAAATGTTCTTCAGTGACCAGATGGGCTGTCGATCCCAAGTTCCTGCTCTGCTAAATTTGGAAACGTGAAGTCTGTTCTCTGAATGACCTCGTCATCAACAGGATGCACCCTGCAGTCACTCTTCTGTTCACAAAGACAAGAAGGAGCTTTAAAAACATCACTGTTCGCTTCATTCACAGTCAGAGGCAGAAGAAACTAAATCTATTAAAACTGCCAAATTGCCCCAAAGACTCAGAGAGCGAACACAACATCGACTTGACGAGGATATCTTTCCTCCTCTGTCCATCGATTCCTTCTGAATGGATGAGCATATTTTATCTCTTCCTCGGTGCAGATAGTGCTGGCTGGATCCCCCCCCCCCCCCCCCCGCTCTCTCTCTAACCTTCAGGGACGGCAGCCGGGCCGTGATCTTACACTCCCACTGTTGCTTTAGGTTAGCCTCAATTTGAAACAGATATAATATCAGAGGCAGCTTCGGATCGATCGTCGGCTATTCCTAGTTCTTCACCCTGGACCTGTGTGCGAGCAGGTCAATGCTTACCTGATCAATGACCGCGAATACAATCGATCCACATGCTTGGCTTCTCCAAACGCTGGCTGTGATGTGGAACTAACTCGCCGCTCAGTGTGTGTGTGTGTGTGTGTGTGTAAGGGTCGGCTGTGAAAAGGCAGATGTCGAGTTCCTTCATGTGGGATGGAAGGTGGCAATGGGAAAGATTCCCATGGCAACAAGTCGCCAGCCATAACGGCGCCATACAACTCAAGATGGTGATTGCCAGTGTTGCTAATAACAAGTGTGTTTCTGCACAACGAGTTAATAATTCTCTGGCATTGTGCAGTTGCATGATTGGCATGTTGTTCCCGATCAAAATAGCATTAAATTAAGGTTCAGTTACCTTGAAATGTTGCTGGCATGAGGCGGCCATGTTTGAAAGCTTAAAGGCATTTTGGTATTATTTATTGCCAAGTTGTATTCCGCATATCTGAGACTCACTCTGCCGAGACGAGAAACATTACATTATTTGAAAAGTGCAATGAACAAACATGCTGCCAGAAGCACACGAAGCACTTTTTAAAAGTTGAATTATTGTTTATGGAGGTATTGAAATTCCAGTCATGTTTGGTTTGATGGGAATATCGTTGGACTCAACACAGGAACTGTCGTGTGCAGTTACAGACTCTGTCGGAGGCTTAATTATGTTTATGTGCAACGATAATGGCACTGCGGACTAAAATTGTCTGAAGATTACTTTCTTTGTGACTCACCCCTGTAAAATTTAACCAAAGCCAAAGCCGTTTTAGTTAAGTAACTGAATTGTATAACTTGGTATTTTTTAGACGAGGAGAGAAATAGAGACATAAAGAGATTGGGACAGTCACAAGTGTCCTCAGGAAGGTCGAACTGACCGCTTTCATACACATTAGTGACCGTTATATTCTGCTGCAGCCTGGAGTTGGTTGCATAATATTTACTCAAGATACTGTTAAGATAATCTATAATGAACATTAAGTTTACAATAGGGGCCCTATGTATGATCCATACCATATGTGCATAACAGGATATGTTTTGACATGACATGAGATCCATGCCCTAAGGAAGTTAAGGGGATCCCTCAACGGTCATGAGGAAGTGACCGTCACATCTAGAATAGATAAACTTTGTGCCATGATCCTGGGGCAATGTCATGTGGTTCAATGTATGACAGAGTTTGTGCGTTCATTTAGGACTCATATATAAGGTTTAGATTCTCTTTGTCAGTTAGGACTCTACACGATTGTATGCTTGCAAGCAGGTAGTGTTCCCATTAGTATTGTTTGTTGTGCAACAAAATAATAATGAATCAACTATATCTGTGTTTGTGTTTTATTGATTCCTCTCTGTTTCATGCCACAATGTTGTGAGCGATGAATATCCTCATCATGCACGATCATTTTAGAAGCTGCAGATTGGACGGCCGTGTGTGTTACTTCTAGATGGCTGTAGTGATTTTAAAAAAAAAAGCAATGTTGGTCGTAGATAGAGGTAAAAGATATTCAACAATCTGCAGGACAGACTTCATTACCAGCGTTCACTCTATATGGAATATGTTAAATCCAAATTGTTCATTTTATTCAGTATTATTCTGTAGCATTTAGTTGGCCCTTACTAGAAAAATCTGCTCAAAAATCCTGTGCGTGTCTCACATTAAAAGCAGACAAAGCCTCCTGCTCTCAGCGCACCAGCAAAGATATTTTATTTAAACACCAACTGTGTGCAGCCTCATCTGCATGGAGCTCCCGTCTCCTTGTACCTCTCCTTCCACCTTTGTGCCATGCCTGCTGTGCTGGATACAAAGGAACCAAAACAACATGCATTTCAAGGTCAGGGAAATGCCACTTTGTTGTGCAGCTCATGCTAGTCTCTCCAATGCCATGTAAATAAAGCCCGAGGAGTCTCCTCACAAACCTGCGTGCCTCTGCCGTTTGCTTTTTCGGGTTTCTTCTTGTACTCGGAATCGTTCAAGTTTGCACCATTTTTTCTCTCAAACGAATTACCCTTCCTCTGTACGGTTGGTATGTTCTCTCCTCTTTTGACTTGAATAATGGATGTTCCCCTTCAGACTGACAGCGCACTGAATCCCTGTTCTCTGCCTGTCCAGCAGCAGAGAACAGAACGGTCAAGGTAATACGAGCGGAGGAGTGCGCCCTTTAGGAGGGATGACTGCAGCCTTGACTCGTACGACTCGTCTCTCGTCTCGCTACCTTTTCTCCCTAAAATCTTTGGAGTACACACCGTCTCTGTGGTAGCACACAACACATGCACACACAGCCACATACGAATGCACGTGGATACATGCACACGCGCACACATTCGACAGATGGTTGAGGCTCTGCTCTGACAGAGGCTAAAGCACGGGGCACCTCCACTCTTCAAAGTCTCCTCGTCTCTCCTCTCGCTGCCTTTTGAAACGCCATCTGTACCCAGGCACATTAATGTTACTTAAAACAAGGACATTGCATTTTTTTCACGGTTTCTTTCTGCCTCTGCCATATTATTAAGTATTTTGAGATCTCATACAGTAGGCACAATATAGCGTCTTTCTCTGCGAGCGCACGGGCCTGCTTACAGGGATACAATGCACGAGATGCATGAAACTGTGTGTGTTTGAGAAAGAGAGTGCATCTTTTATTACCCAGCAGCCACTCCGCTCTTCTGGTCTCTCAGAGGAGCAGTCATTTCTCTCCGTCAGTCAGTCAGTCAGTCAGTGTTTGGGGAAATGATAGTGGACTTTAGAGAAAGAGCAGCTTTGTTTGGGCAGGAGGAAGCAAGAAGAGCACTGTTTCCTTTCATCATCTTTATCCTTTCACTGCCACCTCCTAACATTCTCCTCCGTCACCTTCTCTCCTTCCCTTCCTCCTTTCATTCCTGACTCACACCCGTCCCCAGCACTCGCTGCTCGACGCCCCACCTCTCCTCCTCTGTTTCCCCCCCCTTCCCCAGATTGAGGTAGCGTGTTATTAGTAAGGCAGCCAATGTGCCTGTCGGTGTGTGTTAGGGCGAGATAAGCACAGGTAGAGAGAGTTACATAAGCCGCTGTTGATTACTGTGGAGGAAAGGGAGAGCAGAAAAGAGTGAGAAGAAGAGAGGGAGAGAGTGAGAAAGACAGATTGCTGTACCTTAGTAAGTACATTGTGCTCTAATGTTGCCTGTATGGCTGGCTGGCGGTTGATAAGTAGCACAGGCTTCTGGGGCTGGTTGAAAGAACAGACATTAGGTTGGACTCCCTCCACTGGCAGCTTGCTTCATAGATTGCAAGTTTGTTTTTGTTATAATGTTTAATAGGAGAAAAATAAACTCTCTTCAAGGTTTACTATGTTCATATGGCGTGACAGAGTCGTGATAACATTTTAAAAAACGGCGGAAAACACCGAGAGTGGATTCATGGATCAGATTTTTCATTTTAAAGTTCATTAATTGAATCTGCAAGTAGTTTGACTCTAAGATAAATATCAGAATAGTGTTTAATAAGCCTGGTGTTCTATGTTTTCTCATTTGTGTTCGGATTAATTCATGTTGCCGTACTTAAATATGAAACTATATATTTACGAGCCATCTTTAAAGATACTCTCTGAGGAGAGTCAGACAGTGTTTACAGACTCTCTGTTGCTTTCTGTCTTTTCATGGGATTTGTTGATAGTAGGAACAAAAGCAGACAGTGCCAACCTTTCCATTTAACAGAAATAATGCTGGAGGAAAACTGCACGTCATTTTTAATTGTAGTGTTGATTTGATTTGATGTGACAACTTCAGAACACATTAAACATAAATACAGTTACACACGACTGTGATGCCGGCGGAACCTCATGGCAGGAAGATGCATTCAGCATGCGGGGTAATGTGAGCGGGGCGGCCGGGTTAGGGTTAGGTGGTCGTTTTTGGGTTAGGGTTAGCTTTTATTATTGTGAATGACGTATTTACAAGAAACTAATGAGCACATCTCTGGTAAACACAAGATTTAAAGTGGTGCTTTTGCATGATTCTTTGTTGAGACACCAAAATGGTGCTTAACAATTTATGTAATCGATGAGGAATTATCTTTAAAATCTAAATGTAATGCATTTTTAATTTAAGTTTGACTTTGTACTGACGTACATTATCATGAAGAGCTCGTCTCTCCCTCTGCAGACTAATTATGACAAACAGAAGAGTCTTTTTTTTATAGCACTTTGAGACAAAGAGGGTTTTTAAAGGGTGGTAAAAATAATGAAACACTTAAACGTATGTAAAGTAAAAGTCAAGGACAAAGAAGAAAGTGGATTGTCGGATCAAATCAATGCTGATTTCATCTATGTTTGTTCATTTCACTCCACCGTTAGATATGTTTCCTTCACATCGATCCTCTCGTGATACTGCTGGGAGTAAAAAAGGATGTGGACGCTACAGCATGTGTTTTCTTTGCCGTGCCTTCATCAGTATACCAAGCATTTGTCCAGAGGCCCTTCAGCCAGAACCAGCTTAGGAGCAGCTCAATGCCAAACAAGTGTGAGGATTAAAGGACGAATACATTCGCGTCTTTTCTTGTCTTAGCGGAGAAAGTGAAAGAGCAAGGCTCTCCTCTTTTTTAACTCCCCCAGAGGTGCCCTTGAGCAAGCCTCTTGGACTTGCTAAGCGCATAACAAAAGCAGACTGTTGTGAAATTGGGCAGATTGCAATTACCAAGGTGAAGCAACAAATGTCTAGAACCAATCACTTACTAGCTATAGCTTGAAAAAGCAAACAGCAGTGACCCTATTTCACCTGGCACACACACGCATGCATGACGACTACAGTAATAAATGAAGAAAACCGTCGGAGCAGCGATGGCTTTTGTTTGCACTGTGTAGATCCCATTAGAATTGTTATTTTTCTGCTTCTGACAAGCTAATTAAAATGTGCAGGTACAGAGTTGGCACAAGAGGAAGGAAGGATGGAAGAGGAAATTGTGAAAGCCTGTCAGGGGAGAAGGAGCGAGAAAGGTAAAAAAAAAAAAAAAGAATAAAAGAGAATAATTTGCACTGAATATGAGTTAATGAGATACAACAGGAGGGAAGGGAAGGCTGTGGTTGAGGTCTGTGCTCGGCAGGGTGTGTGGTCAGTTAAGAGTGTTCCTTTGTGTCTGAGTTGAAAAGTCAGAGCCTTGTTGATTACACACCGACACTACAAACTAAATGCTCATCGTTTTTAGTTTGTGCGTATTTTCGTCCCTATTACACCAAGTTGTTTACTGCTGAAGGAGGACACCGATCACCACAGTTTACAGTAAATGAGGTCCTTTTGCGATGTTGACAGCGGGAAAAAAAAAAATCCTTCCAGTATTTGAAAGGAAAGAGAAAATTGCAGAGAATGTGCAAATGAGCTACTTACTTCTTCTAAGTAAAGAAATAAATAAAACCGTGTTTGTGCTGCAAATTGTATTTTTAGAACCCTGAATCTTTCAGCCAATTCTGTGTATTTTTATACAAATCTGGCTTCTCTCATTTTTTAAATACAAATAACAATAAATTCACAGAATTTATTAAATGTTCTGTATTATTTTTCTTTTTTGGTGAGAAAAACAAGATGCAAAAAATAATAAGCTTGGAAGATATACATTATGTTTTCAAAAGAGAGGCGTGTTTCTTTTGTTGTTTTTTTGCAGCTCTGCTGGAAAGTAAATAACCTTGTGCCGTCTGTGTTCTGGAGAAGAAAATAAAATAAGAGAACAAAAGGGGGAGTGAGATGGTCAAGGTGCTTCTCCGAATAAGAATTCAGGGGAACGAGCGCCATGAGACATTCAGCAGGAAGTATAAAAAAGAGATGGGGAGAGGGATGGCATGTACAAAAATGTGGAATAACAATAAGGAAGGTTTTTATGTGTGAGAAAGAGACTGCACACAATGATGCTCAAACACAAAATTCCCCTCTTTCTCCCAGCCTCTCTTTTATTCAGTCTCAGTCACACAGACATGCCTGTGTGCACACAGTATTATGTAAATAGTCTCTTCGGCAGAGTGCTGCTGTCACTGAGCGAGCATCCTCTGGGCCATCTAGGCAGCCTCATTAAAACAAGGCACAGCATCCATTAATAGATACCAGTGCGCACATGCACACATACATACATACATATATAGTATACAGCCGGTAACGCACGTAGAGCATTCACAGACAGCAATAAAGTACATCCCATGAAGCACATCTTTAAATGTTCCTTTCAGGTGGCAGTCAAAAAATATCTCCAAGGAAACGGCTCAAATGTCACGGAGAACAATGCATGAGGAGTGTGTGTGTGTGTGTGTGTGTGTGTGTGTGTGTGTGTGTGTGTGTGTGTGTGACTGTGACTGGAGCTCACATGAAGGAAGAATGGACTGTGTGGCTTTAAACAGACTCGAGGCCAAAGCCACAATACAGCCCCATATGCTCAGTCTACGGCTGGTGTGTGTGTGTGTGTGTGTGTGTGTGTGTGTGTGTGTGTGTGTGTGTGTTACTAATATAATATTTATCTCAGTCTTCTCTCTTTTTCTAAACCTACGTTAGCACATTAGCTTTTGTCTCAGAGGGGGGTGGGGTGGATGGGCTGGATGAAGTTTTCAAAAGTGTGAAGACTACAGGGTTGTAAATAAATATCGATGCACTTGAATATCAAGATGATGTTTTGTGATACTGTACCAATTCTCAAAAAACGTTTTTTGATTAGTAGTTTACATCCAAAGATGAATGCATCCCACTGTTGTGATTGCCAAAAATGGTGGTTTGTTCTTTATACTATGGCAGTTTTCCTAAAAAACTATTATAATAATAATAATCGCAATATATTGAATCGTAACCCCTGTTTCATGATACGCATCGTATCTCCAGGTCTTGCCAATACAAAAAGACTACTTGAGAAAATAGTTCAACATTGTTGGACTGGAGAAACACATTAGTTAGCCAAACACGTAGCACAAATGTTGTTGTTGTGTCTCAACCCTATAAAGTAAAAGGTGCCTGTGTTTGTTTTTGATCTGCTGGCCCCGCAGGTGGCTCCCGAGGTGTGGGCTTCATCCGTTTTGATAAGAGGATAGAAGCTGAGGAGGCCATCAAGGGCCTGAATGGACAGAAGCCATCAGGCGCTGCTGAGCCCATCACGGTCAAGTTCGCCAACAACCCCAGCCAGAAGACAAGCCAAGCCCTTCTGTCACAACTCTACCAATCCCCTAATCGCCGATACCCTGGCCCCCTCCACCACCAGGCTCAGAGGTTCAGGTGAGTGCTGGGGCGGGGCATGGGGATGATGATGATGATGATGGTCATGGAGTAGGAAGTGCGGCAGAGTAGAGACGGGATAGGGTGGGAAAGGGTTCAGGTAGATTGGAGATTTTAAAAAGGTATATGGTTTTAAAGATGCGTAATTAATGCAGAGTTTCCCAACCTCGGGAGCTCATCCAGTGTAAGGGTTTCCGTTATTCATTTGGTGACCCCATTAAAATTCTTAAATAAAGTGAGTTGCTCCAATGTTCAGTAAATGTTTAAAAGCAGTCCCGTATGAGCAGCTTAAAAATATTTCATAGAGTTGTAAAGTGGGAGGACGACGCTCCGGTCCCATTCATGTTCTCCATTAACAATGGAGTGACCTACAGTTGGAGCTCTTTTAAGACTTGGATGGACACGTGACGCTCACGATTGATTCAAGAAGTAGTAGAAGTTGATAAAAAAGAAAACATAAATTGAGTATGACTCCCAAATTACTTAAAACTAACGGGCCATTAAGGATGTCATGAAAAGTCAATGCCGAAATTCAAAAACGTGAAGGTACTCGTTTTCTACAGTACCACAGGTACCGTAGTTACCACAGTCAGGGCTTGAGACTAACGTCGTCCCAGGGACGATATAAAATGTGTTTGGGACCCAGTAAACACACAATGGAAACGTCCAGGGGACCCTGATAATGCTACATTGGGAACAACAAATGTGTGTTGAAATTGACAGAAGGAAAGCTAGTTAACGTTAGCTGTTAGGTGTTAGCTGTTAGTTGTTAGCTGTTAGTTGTTAGCTGTTAACTGTTAATTGTTAGCTGTTAGGTGTTAATTGTTAGTTGTTAGCTGTTAATTGTTAGCTGTTAGTTGTTAGTTGTTAGCTGTTAGCTGTTAGCTATTAGTTGTTAGCTGTTAGTTGTAAGCTGTTAGTTGTAAGCTGTTAGTTGTTAGCTGTTAGTTGTTAGCTGTGCTGTTAGCTGTTAGCTGTTAGTTGTTAGCTGTTAGTTGTTAGCTGTTAACTGTTAGTTGTTAGTTGTTAGCTGTTAGTTGTTAGCTGTTAGCTGTTAGTTGTTAGCTGTTAGTTGTTAGTTGTTAGCTGTTAGCTGTTAGCTGTTAGTTGTTAGTTGTTAGCTGTTAGTTGTTAGCTGTTAGTTGTTAGCTGTTAGTTGTTAACTGTTAGTTGCCGCTGAATAGAGGTTCCATGGAGTTTTGTCATGATGCATTCAAGCTCTACTCAGTAAAAATTACTATTTGGAAAAAGTAAATTATAACGTTATTATGATGTGTTCAATTGCGATCTTGCAAAATGTAGTCTTTGGCAAGAGAGAAACTTAATACAAGCCCACATTTGACTAACAGACATGTTTTCACAGCATTATGAACTAGATATTAGAGAGGGAATTATGACCCGTTTAACTTCCTAACAAAAGCCAGTATGCTAAAGGTAATAAATAAGTGTATGTTGAAGTCCATGGGCTTTATTTGTGTGTTTTTGTTATTTACCGTGATATCGAATATCTTGGAATTTCGCTGGTGTTAGTATCGACTACTACATTTCTGGCCTCGTGACATCCCTAATGGCCACAACATAAACCGATTAAAACAGGAGATGAAGATCCCAGAACCAGCAACTGCTCCTACTTCCCAGCTCTATTCCAGAGAAGTTATGATGTAACAAAATGAAACCCAAAGTGCTGTGTGCATCATTAGATGTAGAATAAGAACGGGGTCACTCGGGTCGTCTGCCCGACAGGTTGGGAATCTGCAGGTTCAAGATATATGTATTTATTACCAAACTTTACAAACAGTAAGAGTTTAGACATAATATCATGAATTCTGAAGTATCTAATGTGGTTTGATTTATGGTGGGATTTGAAAACTGAGAAACTTCTGCTCTACCAGTGTGTATCATTAAATGACAAACAGGATCGCTATTTCATATGTGGATATTTAATGTCATCAGTCTCAAACTGGGTAGCAATTCTTGTTGGTTGATGTAACAATAAATGAGTTTAATCAAGGAAACATGTCTGTTTTAACAACAGGCCTGATTTGGAAAACATTTGCACCAAATGCAATTTACAATGTTCGAACACGGGATGTTCCTGCCGCAGGAGAGTCACAGCAACGTCTCGTGTGTCAACAGTGATGCAACTTTTCTCCTGCCAGTTATTTTAGAAAATACCTCCCCCTTTTGAACAACAGGTGTGAGCGCTCTGCACCTGGTGCAGGTGTCAATGAATCAGGCCCGCTGAGCTCTGTGTGGGTCCAGCCAGATCAGAGAGGAACTGTTCATAAGAGACTGTGGGGTTCTGTCGTTCACAACTACGTATTTCCCCTCATTTCATCATGCTGCCATCGTACACTTTTTATTTTCTGTGAGGCCTGGGCAAAAACATGCATCTGGATAAAAATATTTGTAAATGTTTATCAAACTAGATTGTCTTTCTGACTGTAAAGCCCCAAGTGTGCATGACGTGGTCATACTGATGCAATGGACCATAATACAAAATATACATTTGCCAGATTTACAAGATATAATCTACTGTATTAAATATTAACCTGCATTAAAAGATGACGTTATTTAAGAGAGACTAATGTCTTAAATCCAATTAACAAAAGGGCAAAGTAAAACAAATGATGCTAAAATTAATTTAAGGGTTAGGGGTTTAACCTCATTTCAACTTAATTAAATTGAATGGATACGAAGTACCTTAAGCTGTCTTTAGCTAATTCTAAAAATGTTTTCTGCCCAGGTCAGTGTTGTCCACAACAAGCTATCACTTAAATACAGTATTTAGCTGACATACTGTATGTACGGCATACTACCTGGTCATTTCCTATCACTCACTAATGACACAAACAAGTCTTTTTTAATTTAAATGTTACATATTAGGGCTCACTCCTTCCGTTTCCCCTCCACAAAAACAAGACAGAAACAGGAGATTGCACGATGTATACAACGACAGCATCATCCGATACGACAGGAACGTTTCAGAATTGGAGAGAGAAGATGTGCTTACACAATTTCCCCTCTCTTTCAATAACACTAAGCCGGTCGTGCTGTTTACTCTCTATCAAAGTCAGAGCTTGGAAGGTATTTTCCTTGTGGAGCAGCTTCCCTGGTGTGACACCTGAGCGATGTAGCGTGGCTGTGTGTCTGTGATACGCCAAGCCAATTTACAGCATCCGCAGGAGAGCTGTCGCTTCTCATCACAACTCACAGGACACTTCCTAACTGTGTCTCGGTGCTCCTGCTCTCTGTTCCCAAGCCCTCCACTAAAACCTCCACAATTTTACAAGTTACAAAAGTGCGCGATGTTAACTTTCCCTTCTTTTACTAAATCTTTTAACGGTAGTGGAAAAGCCCCCCCCCCCCCTCCCCCGAATACACAATTTGTTCTGTTTCTCCTTTGAAGAGATATTAAATATTAGTATGTACATTTAATACGCTAAAAATACTCAAGCAAAGAGGATCTATTGATGTGTGCCTGAAACAAAATGAAATGTAAATGAGCACTGGGAAACTGGTACTCCTGCTTGTTTTACATACTTAACAAGTTTGTGTTGCTGCTTATAGGTAAGACCCAAGATTAAAACAAAACTGAATTATAATTGCAACTATCCTGTGTGACTAAATCATGAGGGCGTGCTGTAACACAACTTAATGTATACTGTGATTGTGTTATCCCTCTTCAAGACGAGAAAACACAACCGACTCCAGCGCAAATACAACGAGCCCGAGACCCCAGATGGTTTCCGATCCTCTGTCGTTAACTAATGGTACTAATTAGCAAATTAGCCTTATTATATCCAGGGCAGGAGCCAATTCTAATTGAACAGATTTTTGTTTCAAAAAACGAGAAGACAAAAACACCCATTCCACCATTAACATGCATTGAGAGGAAGAACAAAAGGCCTATTGTTTATATCGAGCTTGGAGAGGCAATGTGAAAAGCTGGAGAACACTGGCGGAGTGTTTGCGTGGTGAGCGTGCATCAGTGTGCGTTCGTACACGTAGAGAGGGAGAGCAGCAGGTTGTTTTGTTGTGGCCCATCGGCCTGGCGGCCAGCAGATGTCTTCGTGCTCCTGGGCCCGGAGCGCCTCTCCTCTGAGCATCCTCTCCAATTGACTCATTTACCCACAAAGCAGCCCGTTAGTTCCCTTCCCACGTAATGGGCTAATTACTGCTTTAATGATTCCGTATATCCTTTTCTCCACTCTTTTTCTTTGTTGTAGGGCTGCTTACCTACTTCTTTCACTAAAAGAGCCACAAATGCGACTTTGAACCCAGATAATAAGTAGGCAGACGATGTGCTCAAAGAACTTTCCTCATCTGACTTCAATTTGGGGATTGTATTGCATGGACTTATCTCCATGTGCATTAAGACTTTTTAAACATTTAAATGCATTTTTAAAACATCAATATGAGCACCTTGTGAGGCAGAATAAGAACAATATGGAAAAGCACTTTATTACAGTGCTCGTCAGTCCTGATCCGCAGTACTCAAGAGTTCTGCAAGATTTCTAATTTATAAGGTACTTAACCACAATTACCTGGCATCCCGGGGTTTTATTGTGCCTGATTATAAGACTACTGATCTGTTATCTCTAAAATGCAATTTAATTTCAAATGATCAATGTAAATGGTACTGTGATTATTATTATTATTATACAAGTTATTTGATTAAAGCCTAATTGCAATCAAATAATAATGAAGTTGTGTGAGAATATAACAATGAAGCCTTTAAGGTTATGTAGTTGTAGAATAGTCACTTTATGGAGCTGAAACCTTTTCAAAAAGATGTTAATGCTGTGAAGTTGTGTCGCAAGAAAGCAAATGCTTGTTGACTGAACGAGACAAAGAGAAGCAGCCGAGTCAAAGTCAGAGAGTTTGTGGTGTTTTCAAGAGGAACGAGCCGTCACTGGCCAGCTGTTGCTCAATAAGCCGTGGCCTCTGTCCATTAGGCCAGAGGAGTTAATAAGACATGAGACAGCCAGACCCAAGTGAGGAATGAAGGTCATTGAGTCACCAAGCAGACTGCATCCATCCAAGAGGGCCATCGTTTCATACAGCACCACAAACAGACACACACTAACTGTACTGACTGCCATGTCGCTCACGGGGATAAAATTATTATACAACCAGAACATTTCCCCAAAAAACTAACCCTGTGAGACAGAGGACACCCTCCGACTGACACTCAGGCGTTCCACCTGACCTGTTAGCACTTTACCGGTTGACCCCGATCACAAAGACAGACATTCACAATTTGCACGGCTAGTTCAATGGTGAGTTTGGTTCTTTGTTGGTCCACCTCATAGAAAACATACTAATCATCACTTCTCTCGCTCATCATTCAAATGCCAAACCATTACACTGACAGAACTCTGGATCATTTCCTATCATCTCAGGTGTTCTCTCAATTCAGTTGAAAGACCATAGTTTATGAAAACAATGTGGCGGCACGTAAAGTGAATGTGCTATCGCACAGCACTATAGCCTCGCATCCTAATATAGCCGCGTGCTACGCTCACGCCCTGCCGCCATTAGGGCTCTACATGTGACTAATACTGAGCTGTGACCAGTCCACTGCTGTAGACTTATAACAATTAGAAAGTTGCACCTACAGTAATGTCGACGTGCCTCTCTGCTCTGACATTAGCCGGTGCAGCGCAGTGGCGACCATACTGATGGTACTGTAGCTTCATTAGCCGATGATAGCATGTTCTGGTGGGGCTCCTCAGTGTAATGGGCCAACTATAGATGAGTTTGTTTGTTCTTGAGTGAGGAGGACCATGCCGTTCCTGCAGGGACTTAACATTAGTTCCATTGAGTGAGTCGACCATCTGCCCACCATTAACCCCAGAACCCTCCTTCTCTTTACAGGCTGGACAATTTGCTTAATATGGCCTATGGCGTAAAGAGGTAATTAAAAACTTCACCCAATGCCAGATGTCCATGTTGACTCAATGATTTTTCAATATCCTTTTTTTCTGTTCTTTATTTTAGTTTATGTTTCCTTGTATTTTTGCAGTCACTTTGCGTTTGACAATTCGTTCAAGGTCAACTGCATTTTTGGTTCTTTGATTTGTTTGTTTTTCCTCGTAAGCTTGAGTTGGTTTCTTAAAACCCTACCAACCACTTAAGGTGTAAAAAAAAAAAAAGTTTTTATCTGAAAACAATCAGTGTTTGTTTTCAGTGGTGATGAATTTGCTTTGTTTTGATTATGAAAAGTGCTGGTGTTGTTTGGATTGTTTTGGGTTGTTTCTGTGTACTGAATGGATTTTGTTCTCTGGTGTAAATCTCCTCATTTCTAGGTGTGTTTTTTTCTACCGGATTCAGGTTCTCCTGCCTCGTCTCTCTGCAGCTGTAGCTTGAGAACAGTCTTTCTCAAGGAGCTAAATTTGAATTTGTCCCTTTTGATTATAAAGAATATTAGAATAAAACGTCCACTATCGACTATGTACACAGTCCTTCATTGGATACATGTACATCTGTGCAGTGGAAGCCATGACAAATTTACATATCGCCTTCATTTCTTGGCTGAGATGAGGTAGTGTTCAGCAAGGACACCGGATGAGGCTGGAAGAACCTGGATCCCTGCTGGAAACAGGAAATGCTGTTTCACTGCAGACAGCTCCAGCTTTGCTCGGCTCTGCTCTGCTCAAATTCCTTCCTTTTTGCCTCCATGTTTCATTTTGCTTTCTCGCCAACATCGGTGTTACACAAGCCAGAGCAGCAGCCACTGTGGTGATAGATGTTTCATGTGCTGACTGCGGCATCTTGCATGTTGCAAGCACAGGGGACACCATCTGAAGTCAGCTTAGCAACTCAAACAGAGAGGAAGTTTTAGCTCCAGAGAAGTTCTCCCTTTAGCTGTAATTTAGTTTAACCCCTCAGGAGACACTGCCATGCCCGATCAGCTCTGTGGCTTCACTTTGAGTCTTAACATTCCTTAAGGTGAAAATAGTGTCCGATTCAGCCGTCCTGATTGCAAAGCATGCCACCAAGTAAGAAGTGCTTTCCGGTGACCTTAGGTTGTTATGTGAAAGGAAAGAGAAGAAAGACGTTAAGAGCCGGAGATGTTTCGCTTTAGCAGTGGACAGCGTAGATATCTGGTCAGCTACACTGTTGCTATGCAACCCCCGGTCTCGTCTGTAACATTGGTTAGTGTTTGGTCGCGCTCTGATGGCTACACGCTCGCACGCACGTTCGCACACACAGACACGTGTACGTACAGGCGCACTCAACTCCTCGCGTTAGCCAGCCTCCAAACCGTCACACTCTCCCGAGCCTCCTCACACACTCCAGTTTTTTTTTTTTTTGCATTTAAAATCATCAGCGAGTTTTTTCCGCGTCCAGCTGGAGGAGAGGCCTGAACCGCAGCCGAGCATGTCAGACAAGTACTCGACATGATGAAGCCGGTTAAGATTCCACCAGCTCGATACTGGAGAGAATATTAACTTGCCTTAACAATGCATTGAGGGCATGTAGAGAGATATGAGAGGCAAAGGATTGGAAAGGTTTTATAACACCGTTAGCTGCTGCGGGCTGAATATAAAAACACCCTTGTATCTCAGTCATATAGATTTATAATACTATATTCTATATCTTGTCATACAGAAAGAAACATACTATTATAATCTGTTTATCTTACTTAACACACACTAAAAGCAGAGAACCGTCAATAAGCCAACCACCCGAGGTGTTTGTATCAGCGTTCACAGAAACCACAATGGCCAGAAGCAAACTCCGCATGACCAAAGTCATGCAGGAAGGTCGCAGTGATTGCAAGCCATATATAGTCACTGGAGAGAGAGGGGTGCCGGCCCTGAGCAGCGAGCAGCGCTATCGATCAGTGCCACAAGCTCTGGAATAGAACAGAACACCCTGCAGACTGCGGGAGGAGTGGCAGGAATACACTTTGTACCTTAATGCCACTGGGCTGTAAAGTGCTTCCATTTTCCATTTAGTTCGCTCCCTCTTCCCTCCCTCCCGCCCTCTCCTTAAGAACGCAGCCTTCTCCGAGACAGCTGCAGCAAAGCGGAAATCTCAATTAAAGCACACCCAATAATGCCTATAGTCGTTTCTTGGAGAGAGGTGGCATAAGAAATGAACCTTTTTATCTCATTTACCTTTTATTTAAAAGTGGGGATTTTTTTCCCCTCCTCTCCCTTTCCTTTGAGCGGAAAGGCAATTAAGTGAAGTCAACTGAGGATTCAAATCTCTTGCATCACAAGGAAAAGGAGAAGATTATGAGGCGAATAAGAACAGATTTAGCAGGCTGGTGCATGATCTTTGATGGATTTCTAGCGACGGTTTAATTCAACAACTTCCTGCAATTTAGCTCCTAAAGGAGCCACTCAAGGACACAAAGAGAACCTTCGTCTGCATCTCCTTCAGCAGAAATATAGCTCGGCACGCAGCGCTGTCGTCACTCCTGACTGGAGGAGCTCATTTATTAGTAGCTCTGGAGACGCACATACTAACGCGTGCATTTAGACATAAACATACATGCGCTTACAATAAACACCCAGGCATATGCATCCTAGTGTACTTGGCTTAGAGATGATTCTTCTGTAGTTTGATCAGTAAAGCAGTAAACATTAAGCAGAAGACGTTTTGAAGCTAGCGTATCATGCAGGCGAGCGTCGTGGCAAGCTGTTAGATGATGTCCAAAAGACAAGATGGAGGTTTTTCACCAGCGTATGGCCATTTCATGTAGATGCAGACTTTGAGCTTCACTGCATACCCTAACCCAATAAGTTTAACCTTTCTCTCGTTCTCTCTCCCCCTCTTCTGCTCTCCCTCTCCTCTCAGGTTCTCCCCCATCACCATTGACAGCATGACCAGCCTGGTTGGCATGAACATCCCCGGGCACACGGGCACTGGTTGGTGCATCTTCGTGTACAACCTGTCCCCAGATTCGGATGAGAGCGTGCTCTGGCAGCTGTTCGGGCCCTTCGGTGCCGTCAACAACGTCAAGGTGATCCGTGACTTCAACACCAACAAGTGCAAAGGCTTCGGCTTCGTCACCATGACGAATTACGACGAGGCGGCCATGGCCATCGCCAGTCTCAACGGCTACAGGTTGGGCGACCGCGTCTTGCAAGTCTCCTTCAAGACTAACAAGACACACAAGTCCTGAACTTTAACAGGTAGAAGCAGTTGCCCCGCGACTTTGTCTGCTCCCAAATTGCCCCCAACCTCTCCCCCCACCTCCACCCGTCCCTTAGCCCCTTCAGTCACTACCACTACCACCCTACTACAGCCATCCAACACAGCAAACTCAAACTCCAACCGGAACACAAAGCAACCAACAAACCATCAAATAAATTGAACTAGAAATGGCTTATATTATAACTTTGGACCTATAAGCCAATGTTGCCTAAGTATTACAAAAATGAAATGATGAAAATGTTCATGATTTTTGGAAGCTCCTGTGATAATGCAGGCTTCTCTTTGTTGTATATTCTTTCTGTTTGTTGTGGTTGTTTAAATAATTTCTCTCTTCTGTGTAAACAGTAGCAAATCCCTGTATCCCCTTATTTCAGAGAAGAGAATGTCCTTTTTAGATTGAAACCTTTTCTCTGTCTTGATTCAGGATTTGTTTTTCTTTTGTAAATCCGGATCCACTGTCGTTAGTATTATATGCCTCCCTGTCAGTGAAAGGGAGGGGGCTCTTTTTTAAATTGGTGAACCATTCATTCATTTTTAGTGTGTATCAAAAAACGTCCCCTTATCGATTCTAAACGGGATTTCCACGTCCCAGTAACTCTGATGTAGAAAAAAAAAGAATTTCTAAAACATTGTTTTTGTTTTGTATCGCAAACAAAACATAATGTCTTTCCTCACTGGGGTTCAGGGAGATGGGGCGAGGGAGGGGATGGGTTAGCTTTCCTGATGACACGTTCAGTAATTTAAGAAAAAAAAACACTGTTGCCAAAGAGAAGATCTCTTTGCTTGAAAAAAAATGCGTTTAGAAAAAGATAAAAATAAAGAGAAAGAAGATCTATTTTTATAAATGATAATTAAGATAATAATTATTGAAGAATTTTTACAAGAATCTGGATTTGAAAAAAGAGAAAAATATTTTGACTGGCTAACTAGGGGGGGCCGGGGCGGGAGGGTGGGGGCACCACCTTGTCTTGTCGTTCTGCCGTGGTACTTTATAGGATCAAAGGTCGTTTGTTTTTTTGGGGAATCCAAGTTGGCAGTGATTTTGTAGATGGAAGGGATGCAAACCGAGGCAGGTGATTTTGGTAATTTTTCACATATGTACTAGTGCGTAATTATTCAACAGCGATACCCAAAAGGGAAGGGAGAGGGGTCTTTGCAAGGCCGAACCATCCTTATAGTCCAGAGCCCAAAGCAAGAAGACCCTTTGTCCACTTGTGTTCCTGTTTTTGTCATCAGTCAATATGGGATATCAGTAAATAGATATATACACATCTATCCATTTAGAGAGCATACTATACATTATCTCTATCATTTTTCTTCGCTCTGCGTTTGTGAATTTACATTTGAAAAAGAACTTCCTTTTAGCGATCAACAGTAGGTGCTATACTACATTATTCACATATCTTAAATATCCAAGTTTGTTGTTCTATGTGTTGTTTAAAGAAAAAAAATACTTCGATGTTGGCATTGAATTGAGCTGCTGTTCTTTGTTTAATATTTGTTTATTGTTGGCCCAAAAAGATCTGGTGAGACTATTTCTTTGCTGAATAGCCAGATGAACGGATTTGGGCCTCGTAAGAATCACTGAACAAAATCTTTCTTTTGTATCTTTTTGTTTGGCTTGCTGACTTTTAGGTTACCTGCTGAGCGTGAAACGTTTGTCAAAACTAAATGATGATTAGCTAGTTCTGTTAGTCTAGATATTTGTTTCCTTAAAAAGGATCTATGACAACTGTGTCTTTCTTTGCTGTGTACAAATAGATGATATATATATATACATATATAGTCTACATTTGTTTTACAATATCTACTGTACTATATGAGTTGTCACTGTTCTTTTGTTTGAGCTTGTCTTTTTCATGACAACTTATTATGAAGTGGTGGTTCAGTTACTTAGAAAAACTTGTGAGGAAACTGTTCAATTGTTGTCATGTTGCTTGTGGAGAAAAAAAAAAAGATTTGGATTAACTTTCAGTTAGCTACCGCGGCAAAAGAAATCGAACAAAATCTTAGAATATAACTGTATTTGTTTATCACTTTATTTACTTTTTTAAACTATTTATTTTTCTATTTATTTGTATTTATTATATATTTATTAATTTATCTGTGTATTTATGTATTTATTTGTTTCATTGTCTTGTGTATTTGCGTGATTCTGGTACAGGGAGGGGGCGTTTCTGAGCAAAAGGGAACAAAGCGACTAGTGGAGAGGCTCGTCCAGTAGTCCACTGCACTGAGAGAACTTTTAGTACGTTCGTGCTTTGTACCAATATATCAAAATTACAATATAAAAAATCTAAAAGTCAAGAAAACTGAAAAAAATGTCTGGAGGGTTGGGGGACGCTCTTCCCTTATTACTAGAAACAGTTACTCGCTATGCATAACCTAGTTAATAGTTCAATTTGCTATTGCTTTTTTCTTGTCTTGTTAAAATGAAATCTTTAGATCTTTTTCAATAAAGTTTAGTCTTAATAGAATGTTATAAACAGTCGTTCTGGTTCAATATAACCTGTGATAAGTTTGTGTTGTTCTAAAAAGCCACTCCGTCCACACCCTCCCTCCACTTACTACCGCTTTGTGATGAAACCTTATGCAAAAATGTGGGTCTGAAAGCATAGTTTTCAGTTTTCAGTAAAACATTTTATATAACATTCAGCTCTTGGAGGCTTGGGCAGATACATTTTAAAAGGGAGCAAATGCCCATTGTTGTTTGAGGGTCATTCATTGCACTGGACTAAATCGGTCAAAATCACTTAAGAGTCAAAACTTATTTTTAAAAATATTCATCATGTTTTCAAATGACATACCAACAAATCTTTAAAAAAAAAAAGAGAAATTGTTACCATTGCACACCAACTGTTATTTACAGCAGTTGTTGCTATACTTAAGAAGTACTCTGGAGATATGAAAAGGGATTGTACCGATTCTATATTTTATATACTCTAATATGATATATATTATATATTTTGAAAGGTGAAAGGTAAGGGAATGGTTCCAGAAGTATAAATATACGGAATTGGATTTTTCTGTTTGTTGTTAAGACTTGAAAACATGAAGGAGGTGTGTGGAGAGCATTTCAAACACTCAGACGCATGCTCGCATAAGTACATCCTTCTCTCTCACACCTCAGTCATCTGACAGGCCGGGTCATCTTATATCCTCATTATAATCCAGTCATCATCTGCGCCATCCAATCACATAGTTTTCTAACGTCATAACGGCAACAAACCAACCAACCCACCCACCAACCAACCAGACCCCTTCATGCTCCCCGCCGCCGTCGGGAGCTTGAATTATGCAACGACCCCAGTAGAATGTTGTTCTGATGTGTGAACTAATTTCCTACACTGTATGACTTTTGAACTCTTACGATGCGTGCCTGTGTTCCGCCTAGACCCTGTGTGCACGTGTGTGTGTGTGTGTGTGTGTGTGGTTGTATGTGTGTGTGTGTGTGTGCGCGCATGTGTGCATGTTTGTATGCATGTTCCTTTATGTAGTTGTGCGTGTGTTGTGCGTTTGTCCTCATATGTTTGTCAGCGTGGAGTACATCCAAATGTGCGTATGTACAGTATATACATATATGTTTGTGATTGCGTGTGTGTGTGTGTGATTGTGCATTTGGGTCTGTTTAGTGCACATATATACAAATGTATATGTGTGTCTCCCTGAGTGCTTGTGTGTGCGCGCGTGTGTGACAGAGATGGCACGTGCGGTTGCTCGAAATGTGTGTGTGTGTGTGTGTGTGTGAAAGTGTGTGCATGTCAGGGTGTTTGAAACATGGGGCTGCGTCACCTCGCTCTATGCCCAACCCCTATGGCTCACACCATCCCCTGTAGCGCCTTATAGTGGCAGCCTGCCAGTAGGAACAACGCAGCCAGTAGTGGAGGAGGGAAGGTGAACAGAGGAACTAGGCTCTTCTTGTCAGTTTTCATTTTCCTCCTGAGACGTGTTTGTTTACTATCTGAAAAATCTATAAACGAAATCTTTAAAGACAAAAAAGACGAAAAAATGTTCACAGGGCCCCATGACCGCGGCTCTCTCTACTCTCCTGCTTATGTTATTACTTAACAATTATCAATGATGATTATTATGATTATTATTGCTATTATTCTTAGTATTCTTATTCTTATTATTAATCCAATTACTGCGATGAATGACTTCATGTTATCCTTGCTAGTTTAGGTCATTTCTGAAACTGGAAACAAAATAAAAATCTTGCTGTAAATGTTTGTTTTTTCTTTTTCATAAAACTGTTGTGTTTGAATTATTTGTACTTTTGAATGTTGGGACAATAAAATGAGGTGTTAAGAGCTTGGATGTTTCTTGTCGTGATGATTGAAGCGTTTCAATATTTCACACTGCTTCTTTGTTTAATAATATTGTTCTCTTTATCTTCCTAGATGTTTAGATTTAATCAATAAAGTATAAAAGGACAAATAATTTCAATAATTCAGCCTATTTAATGAAAAGTGATATCTTGCATATTAAGTGTATTTTCTAGATTTTAATCTATTTGGCAACTAATCATACAGAAAATTCACAAGAATTTCAATAAAAGATTAAATCGTTAGTCAATCATCAGGTGAAAAAACGCTAAGACTTCATGGTTCCAGTTACAATTTGTTGCTTTTTCGCAAATATTTGATTACTGTCAAATTATTTTGGTTCTCAGAGAAATCTGAAGTAAGTTTTTCATCATTTTCCGACACATTATAAAGTGAAACAAGACAGAGTTGGATCAATAACAGCTGCAGCTGTAGTAAATTCACTTTGGTCAACGTTTGCCGTTTTTAAAAGTGCTCTATAAATAAACCTGAACATATTGTTCTGTCTCCACATGAGGCAAGATTTCCAATTAGTAATACAACACAATAGAATTAACTGCGCCGGTAAATCACAGATTCAATCTGCGTTCAGTTTGACCTTTCAGCTTCTGAGGGACAGTCACGACGATGAGGCGGTAACTGCTGCAGACATAAACCGCAGCGCTGATCTCCGTCAGCCCTTTAAGGTGCTGCTGGAGGACAGGAGAGACACAGAGCTGCTGGAGGACAGGAGGGACACAGCTGCTGGAGGACAGGAGGGACACAGAGCTGCTGGAGGACAGGAGGGGGACACAGAGCTGCTGGAGGACAGGAGAGACACAGAGCTGCTGGAGGACAGGAGGGACACAGAGCTGCTGGAGGACAGGAGGGACACAGAGCTGCTGGAGGACAGGAGAGACACAGAGCTGCTGGAGGACAGGAGGGGGACATAGAGCTGCTGGAGGACAGGAGGGGGACACAGAGCTGCTGGAGGACAGGAGGGACACAGAGCTGCTGGAGGACAGGAGGGACACAGAGCTGCTGGAGGACAGGAGGGACACAGAGCTGCTGGAGGACAGGAGGGACACAGAGCTGCTGGAGGACAGGAGGGACACAGAGCTGCTGGAGGGCAGGAGGGACACAGAGCTGCTGGAGGGCAGGAGGGACACAGAGCTGCTAGAGGACAGGAGGGACACAGAGCTGCTGGAGGGCAGGAGGGACACAGAGCTGCTAGAGGACAGGAGGGACACAGAGCTGCTGGAGGACAGGAGGGACACAGAGCTGCTGGAGGACAGGAGGGACACAGAGCTGCTGGAGGACAGGAGGGACACAGAGCTGCTGGAGGACAGGAGGGACACAGAGCTGCTGGAGGACAGGAGGGACACAGAGCTGCTGGAGGACAGGAGGGACACAGAGCTGCTTCTCATCTTTCTGCTTCACAGTAGAAGCTTCAGCACACCGGAAGCAAAGGGAGTCAGAATAAAGCCTGTGAGGATGGAGACACACACCACTGCGAGCAGCTCCTCGCTGCTGCAGGGCCACATCTGTTCATCAATAACAATGTTCTCGATGTACTCAGTAATGTTCAGTGATGTGAGCCCGGGCGTTACGCCTTTATAATCCACATCACACCGGAGAGCGTTGCAGCGGTTGTGGAGGAGATGATAGTAGTTAGATTGCGGTATGTTCAGCCACTCTTGTCTTTCATCTCCCGTTGTTAGCAACTTAATGATCCTCCGCTCTCATCAAGGAGAGAGAAGATGGGGAGGACATGAGTCAGCGTGGGCTCTCAAGTCCCCTTTCAAATGACTTCTCGGGGGGTTTAAAAGGCAATAACTAGTTCAATAAACAACTGTTGAGTCCAACTTTAATGTGGTGTTGTCTGATTTACTCTGCTGTGACTCAGACGTGGGTAAAACAAAATTCGGCGACACACACACAAAAAATGTCTCGTGAAAACAAGACGTTTAAATATCAATGAAGGGAAAGTGCTCTCGTTACGCAGAGTTGTTGGGCTTAATGTGGCTCACTTCTCACCATATTCTGTCACAAGGTGCGACCATATGATGCTGCCTCTCACTTTCTATATATTCTTTTCATCTGCCGGGGTGAGAGCTGATCACACTCGCTCCATGGTGTGAATGTCAGCATCCTGCCGCGCTGCCATGTAGACGCCAGTTCTGCCAAATGACAAGCGTGAGCCTCACAGTCGGAGGCACATTATTTCATAAGGAGCAACTCGTCTCTTCCGCAGTCAAATCTGTGCAGCGGTGGAGCCGCTGTTGCCCTCCAGCTCTCCTTGGTACACAAGCCGACATTAATGGGATACCTCTCTTCACCCCTCGGACCACTTTAGAGATTTCACAGCGTCTAATCAAAAGCTTCACTTCGTGTTATTTATTAACAGAGCTGCTCTCAGATGAGTGTGCAGTCCACTTCATTTTCTGTTTTGAGATTAAACACACTGATTGGTTTGTTTTAAATGCATTGTGTTGCTGGGGTATAATGTGCGCCGTCTGTGTGAGATACTGCACGAGACATCAACAATCCAATTCCTCTTTGTAAGTTTGTTATGATGCTGCTCAACATGAAGCCTATAAAGTAGTTTTGCATTACATGAATCCACTTTGTAGTTAAAGTTAGTCAAGCCGGAGACTGAAGCATTAACCCTCGTGATGTTTTAGGGTCAGAAATGACCCCCGAGATGTTTAGCAGCAGAGAAAAAACCTAAAATTTCCTAAAATGAGCCCAAAACTTTAAAAAGTGAAAATGTGTTTATAATTTCATGGGAGCTGTACCCCCACCAGGGTACACAGAGTGTCTTAGGGTTGTTGACCCGGCAGTTAAAATTGCAGTTACACCACACACAAAAAAAACAGATTTAGACACACACACACACACACACACACACACACACACACACACACACACACACACACACACACACACACACACACACACACACTGCCACAGGTGCATCATAAACAGGAGGAGACTGAAACGTCATATAGCATCTGCAGTTTGAAACAGTTCTTCTCTCTACTTTCACAATTAATGTTTGATGTCATAAGTGTATTTTTTCAAGATGTTAGTTGAGGTGGTTTATTTTAGGATCGGCCTCATCTATAAAACACTTTGAGAAACCACAGTTTCATGGTCGGATGATTACTTTTTCAAAAAACAAAAGGTGGAAAATATCAAACTTTTTTTTACTTAGCTAGCTTTAGCCAAACCGTAAATACAAGAGCGTTCGGTGAGTGAATCATGTTAGGTGTCGTTCTATTTGCATCTCGTTGCTCTTGTTTGTTTGCTGAGAATAGTTTTGATGAACTGATAATTACACGCCTACGTGTCCAGAAGCTTTCTTGTTTTTCGTTATTCTTGGTTTGTAGCTGCAGTTAAATAAAACCTGCACTGGAAGCATTTCCCTCCCTTCCTCCCTTCCTAACCGTCCGCGTGTCTGTAAAACTCATTAACTCTTTTAATTGGTATTCCTAATATCTTTCCTCAAATGTGTTTGTATTCTCAAAAGAGAGCAAGGAAGTTACATCCAGTGCTCGCACGTGTGCAGAGGATGCACAACTATAGAAAACATTTTATCTCTCGCTCCACGAACCCTGTGGCGACGCCCGACTCAGAGACAGAAGATAAACAACACGCTCAATTCAGTAGTTCCTTCAGCTTCTACACACTCTACAGATCTCTCACTTGCACCATGCAGTCTAACCACCTCGAGCTCTGCATGACATCATGAGGTGTTTAGTGTTTGGACACGTGTGAGGAGAGCCAGCATCTCAGGTCAGGCCTGCAACAAAACACATAACTGGAATTCATTCAAGAGCCGGTGGGTGAAGCGTTCCCAAAATGATCATCCACAACGGACACCAAAAAAAGAGAGGAATAAGCAACAGCGAGCGGGACGAATCCGGTCTCCCTGGATTATAAGTCACAGCTCAGGCTTTTACTACTTCAAGCTTGCAAATATTTGAAGCCCATTTAAGTCGCTTCTCCTCAGGAGGTCACTTGGAGTGTGGCTGCTAAACAAATGCGCTGGCAGACTCGTATCCGCGCTGAGTGAACAGCGCTGGCACCGTCGACGCTGGTACATCCTTGGAGAGCAAGTGACACTCACGAGGGCCTAATAAAGCACTGGAAGCCTCAGCCCCCGAGGGCTCTGCTCGCAATCTGCTCCCCTGTGAAGACTCTTAATTTCAATGCAATACTTCCAGCACCATGGGATCACACTGTTGTTGCTCAGGGGCCGCTTTCTCTTGTACACACAATCTGTTGCCATGTTGTGACGTACGCACGACGCACCGATAGTCCACGTGCTGTATTCAGATGCTTAGCGGTGAACTGACCCAAGTGGGAACCACAAGCAGAACTTACTGACGCAAAAGCAACAGGAGAGAAGACTGGAAGCTTCCAATCAAAGCCCGGTTTGTGAGGACAAACGCCCTGCAGAGGTGTTGCATCGGCACATGTTACATGTAGGTTTCTCTCTCTACTGGCTTCTTCTGCACGCAGCTGAAACGTGGGACTCGTTCCGGGTCATGCTCCCGACTCGAGCAGCGCGGAGGAGCTGCAGCAAAGGAACGATGCCCATGTTCAAAATGTTGAAACTCAAACGTGTGATGTCATCAGGTATAAAACGGCTCCATAGACAATGAGTTGGGAATATGTTATGAATGGACAATAGAATAAAGAAAGAAAATTTAAACCTGATGACATCATAAGAGATGCACTTCTGAGTTTTATTATTTTCTATATGGATTAAAGGCCACGTAAATAACATGTTGGAATTCTTCATTTAGGTGGCGTTCCCCTTTAACGCTGCGTGAGAGCTTGCAGAGAAAGCCCCCATGCTAAGGTCTATAAAGAATCAGAAAGAGCTGCCCATTATTCATACATTTGAATTTTAATAGTGGTAGTTATTGGTTATTGTTATGTAGGTGATTTACTTCATTTGCCTGAAGCTCAAGTTACACGTGGTACGTTTGTTCCTAACAGTTTCGTGGTCAGCGTGTAACAGGTGAACGCTTCAGTGTTTGTTTATCTGTGCTGTAACTGTGGAAGCTGTTTATTTGTGATTACATGACAGTGAATGAGTAGATACTGCAGGTTAAGTGTCGACTGTGGTTAGCTAAGGTTACTAAAGCTTTAGAAGCCTTTTAAATACCGCCACATTGTTTACATTGATGATGTACTGTAACGATAAGCAGGGAGAGAGCTGGAGGAGGAAGCTGAAGGAACAGCTAACAGCTGCGTCATTATGTCGAAAATAAAAGAAGCACTTTCGTTTACTCATCCTTTTGTCGAGTTGGAAGTAAGCCGGATATAATCTTAAAGATAAAATGCAATTTGTATTGAACTATCTTGTCCTGAGAGAAATCACAGCGTGTGTGTGTGTGTGTGTGTGTGTGTGTGTGTGTGTGTGTGTGTGCATTAGATGAAATGAGACAAAGCTATAAATCTGCATCACAATCATCATAATTGAACTGATCAAGTTGCAGAATGTGTGCCCGTTTAAGATTTAAATAGCGACCTGAGATTTGAATACCAATGAAACAAACAAATATTCTAATATTTCAGAGCTGCATCGTCTCCTCATTTGCATGCGTGAAGTAGCAACGTCAAATGAACTAAGCTGTTTTGTACATTATGCAGCAGAGACAAACAGGACAGCGCTTCATCTGCTGATGACTGGACCAGCAGATGGTGTGTAAATAATGTACGTCGTCTCGTGGGAACGTTTAAGTCCGCTTCGGTTTGATGCGCCAACCCTTCTCCTTCGCAGAACGTGACCCTTGCAATGTTAAAGACGGAACCACAGTGTGTTTGATCCAAGGACAGAGGTGAAGGGGTCCGGGCTGCAGGATCTATAGACAGCACCATTAGGGAGTAAACACCGTGTGCTCCATGTTATCTTCACCCCGCGCACATCTCTCGCTTTCATTTGCATGCGGGTACCGGTCTTAGTTTTTCATATTTTACTTTTTATTTAAATTATTCATTGTTTTTGTTGTTTTATTTACATGATAACACCTGCTTCTTCTCTTTTCACTGTGTTCCACAAGGGGAAGTGAGGGAACAGAGTGAGAAGAGATGCAGAGCAGCCTGGAGCTGCTGGGGATTCAATGTCTTTCTCAAGGGCGCTTCATCGGGGTAGATCCGTGTCATCATGAGGGCATTCTCCAGTCACAGTGTGCTTTCCCAATAAAGCACGACTGCCACGACAGATACGGGAAGTAATAACATCCTGAACTCTTCCCCACTCATGCTCCCTCTCTTTTTTTTAGCAGTGGCTGAACTCTAGCAGCTCTCTTCAGACCGCTGTATGTTTTGGCCGTGAATGTGAAGACTACGATGTTGGCGTTCCCAGCGTCCCTCCAACAGCTTCAGCAGTGACAATGACAAGCAGCGTTTTACAACTCAGATGTCTGTGACTGTTGTGTGGAGAGAAAGCGAGAGAGAGCGAGAGAGAGCGAGAGAGAGAGCGAGAGAGAGAGAGAAACTCCAGCTCAGTAATGATGATTGCAGTGTGCAAATATAAAGGTATTGTTTGTGTGGAGTTGTTGATTGTTCTGGCAAATGCAGTGTTGTTTTTCCGTGACGACGATGGCTGTGATAATGGTGGCGATGGCGGTGGCTGCAATTAGATGATGACACATTGGCCGCTTCTCCGAGGCAACAGCAGCCATATTGTCTTCAGCGGGGATGGCGATCGGCAAACAGGCTAAAGTTACACTTGATGGCAAACCTAGTTCTTCAAGAAACCTGTTAATCTCCCGCTCAACAAGCAATTACGTCATTTTCTTCAGTGAACTCTGCACGTTCTCCCTCTTCACCGTCTGTCTTTGTGCTTCAATTAGCGTGATGGACTCCATAATGAATGCTTTACTTCCGCAGTCATAACTACTTTGCATGTTTACCTGAAATGAGGTGAAACTGTCGGACTCTGAAGCAATGGTTCATAGAAGCTTTAATATTGGATTAATCTCCCACAATGCATTGTAGCTCTATGACCAAACCAGTAGTGGAATCTTGCGACCACTCAGATGTACTTTGTGACCCTTCAGAGGGTTGTGACCCTTAGGTTGGGAACCCCTGAACTAAACATTATATGATGTAGTTAAACCAGCTACATCTGTAATGCTGCTTAGTATTATCTATAATAATAATAATATTTAATATAAATTGGTGCAATGCATTTCTTTCTTCTCAAAGCAGATGGTTGGTTTAGTATTGAAAACATTAAAAGCTGACGTGAAACAAAAGACGGGACAAGTTTACTTTTTCAATATGTAACAAGAAGCATCTTTCTCAACCTGAAAGCAGAAACATAACATTTCAACTTTCTCCTCCAAACATTGTTATTGTTGATGCCGCTGTCAGTTTTCCTCAGATCCTCCAACAACACAGGACACACTGCAGACGGAGACGTTTATAACATTTCTGTCTGTTGGTTTTCATATGAACAAGCAGATCGATGTACTTGTTCACATACTGTTAGCAACATGGCTGCAGGTAGCAGTCTGCCTGCTGTGCAAAGCAAGAAGCAACCATAAAAACCCCAAAGCCCTGATGAAGGGTATACGTCTAGGGCTTTTATTGTGAAAGGGAAACAATCTAAATGCAATGTTTTACAAGCCTACACCTAACCACATGTGCAGGACACGACGAAGGACACGACGAAGGACACGACGCAGGACACGACGCAGGACACGACGCAGGACACGACGCAGGACACGACGAAGGACACGACGAAGGACACGACACACGACGCAGGACGCGACGCAGGACGCGACGCAGGACACGTTTTGTACGTCAAGTGTGTCAAGTGTGTTCTTCATGGGTACTGGCTCTACCACGGCTGTGCCGCTTCACTGATTCTTTGTGATTTGCGTTGACATAATCTGGAGTTTGAATTTCATTTTAATTGAGCGACTTCCCCTCAAAATGTGTGTGTGTGCATACCACGGGTCCAGATTATAAATACATATGCATTGCCCCTCATGGTTGCTCTGTCACTCACCGACTGTTCCAGCAGCCCCGTCTGGATGTTTTGTTTCTGGCGTTGATAGCGATGCGCACTTCTATGGCAAGCACAGTGGTGTTATTTATTGCTGCGACGCTGATGGCTGTGATGATGGTGGCGGTGACAGTGAGAGCAGTATTGGCTAGCAGAAGCAGCAGGCACCAGATCCCCTCCTGTTTGTTCAGAGAGACACACAGCAAAGCTTTACTGTGTTCAACCCAAGGCTGCAAACCCCCAGTAAAACCAAAACACTGGCACTGGTTAGAGCACATATTGTTTTCATGCCATTTTCCAAATTCATGCCCGTCTGCCTGAGTGCATCTGTCTTACTGTCAGGCTGTGTGTCTATTTATTTGTCTGTTTGAGTATCATTATTTTTCTGCTTGTGTATTTGAAGGCTTTTGTAAATAAACAATGCTCCTAATGGGCTTTTCTGTTATTTCCAAAGATGTGTCTATAGATAAAGACCACACACTTTGTGTTTTCACATGCATACTGTATGTCAGTGCATGTGCAGACATTTTTCCTCCCTTTCTGAATGTCTATGTGCAAGGTTGTGCGAGCCCACATATGTGTGAGTGGGTGATTTCGGCTCTGCAGGCCCAGCACCCAACCATCTGTCACAAAGGGTCCACCGTGTTCTGAAGCCAATCATCTCCTTCCAACAGCTCCTAGGATCCTCGCTCTGCTTTCCAACAATGGTCCAGCACGCCAAACACACATTCACACACAAACAATGACAACGTCTGCCACATGCTCCTATCAGCAGGCACACACACTCACACACACATACACACACACACACACACACTCTCACACCACACACACACAAACTTAACAATCACACAGACGCTTGCCTTGAAAACTGTTAAGGCCCTTTGCCTCATTGGAGAAATGTTTGGCTTTAATCGCAGTTCCAAGTATTTGCTTGTATGGCGGTTCAGAGGCTCTGTGATTGGTCGCTGCCATCAGCTGAACAGTTTTACAGTAGAGCAAACATAGATGAAGTATTCATGTTGAACATTACATACAGTTATTAATTTTTAAGTGAGTACTTTCCATTTTGGAAAATGTATTTATGTGGTTTCTTGCCAAAGGTTAGATGAGAGGATTAATACCACTCATGTCTGTGTTTGATATGGAGCTACACTCAGCAGCTGCTTAGCTTAGCTTAGCTTAGTTTAGCTTAGCACATCCTCACTAGCAGAATCTATCTTGTTGGTTTAATGTAAATTAAAAGTGACCTTTTGACACAGCTTCTGGTCTTTATGTTATGCTAAGCTAACCGGCTGCTGGCTTTAGCTTCATATTTAATGTTCAAATATTTGAGTGGAAACTCCCAACAAGAAAGCAAACAAGCTCCAGTTTCTTACAACGTGGGTGTTATTATTGTAGCTCCCGCCATCATTTACATCCGTAACCCCGACATTGCACTCAAAGTTATTGCTGAACATCGCACGTCTGTCTTTCCAGCAAGAGAGATCGGTCCTCTGCTGCTCTTCCTGACGTTACTTTGTGTTTTTGTTCCCATTTTGGGGTTTTTAAGTGATCTTTTTCCTTTCCTTTGAGACAAATGAGTGATTTTGGGCAGTTTAAATTAAGATGACTTGACCTGCTGAGATCTTGGAAGGCAGTGACATCGTGAAAAATTGGTAGAATGGGTGAACAAATATGAGCAATGGAAAATAATACAAGTTGTAAACAAATACTCAGTTAATCACACTTAATTGGAAGATTAAACAAAGGCAAACTGTACAATGATTACCCAAACTGTGTGTGTAGACATCACAGCTTATAGACCGACTTACGGGTTCAACTTTGACTCATCGTTGTTGGCTTAGTTGTGCACACTCACAATGTTCCTTCGCCAAGAGGGCTTATTAGTGACGAGGGCTTTGGTGCGTAGAACCCACGGTTCTATTAGTAGTTAATGTTAGTAATGCATCCCCCTCATACCCCACAACTCTTATTACCCATGTATATAACATCTCTGTCCATCCATATTATCCGTGGATTGTTTGTATACATGCTTGGCAGCTTGATTCTTTTGTTTTAGTTGTGAGCTTAACTTTTCCATTTCATTCACAGCCCATGAGGATCAAAAAATGTTCACCTTATTTTATTCTTTTCTTACGGTTCAATTGACAAGAGCGATCCAAAGTTCAAGTGTGAACTGACAGGAACTTCAATATATACAGGATGTGGAAAAAACACAGAGGCACAGAACAGAACAACAACAGCTTGTGATATGGATAGAGTTGACCAGAAATGGCAGCAGCTGTCAAAAACTGCTGGAGGAAAGGAAGCAAAACCACCTACAACCTTCAAAGAAATAAAATGTCGACCGTGTCTGTCGTGTATGGTACACGCACAGTACAAGTGCCCTCAGATCCAACATGGATTTCATATTTTCTCAACACCTTTTATGTCCAAGCTATTTGTTTTATTTCCATGCATGCAATGTTGGCTAATATGATAATAATTCACTTAAAAAAGACAGAACTGCTGCTATATTATTATTTTGTCAACATCCTGGCTGAAAATGGCAACCGGGGAAAATGATGTGTTGTCGTGTTTGAAATCATTTGTGAATGGTGTTATCACTTGGGGAAGGATTGGCACGGTTCTGAGATCATTTCGTACGGTGGGATTATTAGTCTTGAACAGTAGAAACAATGGTCTTTGTTTCACATGCCATTGGACATCTCTCTGGACATGCACTCTTGGAGATATTTGTGTTTTAATAACTGAGGACTGTTTCAGGCCTCTCACAAAATCATTTTTGTCAGCACATTATGCTCATTTGGCAGCATCAAACTTGGTCGGAACTTGAAAGGCGTTGGCTTTAATCCTCAGGTGCTGCTATGCTGAGCATCCGTGAGCCCATTACTATCAATTCCATTCCTCACTTCATAAACTTCATCATCCAGCATCACAGCAGCCTCTCGAATAATGTATCCCTCTCAACTCAGAGCATTAAGCTGTTTCTAACAGAAAGATGTGTCTATTACATGCTGAGTCTCTAAAAAGCTCCAGAATACTGTACTCTAAATGATAGACGTGTCCATGCTGTTGAACATCCACTCACTCCTTCCAGGTAGTAAAGAAACATAAAGCTGTATGTCCACAACTGAAGTACATATTTATGCGAAGACAACCTCAAATCCTTAAACAAGTCCAAGTGAAACAAAACCTAAATCGCTGACTTGTTTACTGATGATCATCAGAGGCTTCCGCCGTCTATACAGCTGCCAATACAACCACAATGACACGCACATGACATCTGCGTCATAACTAGCAACATATATCATCAGGGATAACGTTTAAGACTCTTCCAGCCTCCACTGATCACATAAAGGAGAACGAATAATGGGAAAGCACCAAGTTCATTACAGTGAATCACTTCGCGCCACTGATTTGGGACAAAACCTCTGTAACCCTGCAGTCACGTGGAGGAGAAAGAAGCAGTCCTCTACAGCGTGCACACTTCTGCCTGTCTACTCTCCTTGGTGTTTTTATCCCAAGGAGAGCAGGCGGTTCACTCCTGTCACTGTTTCTATTTAAAGGACACGGAGTAGTCCAGGACGGGACACTGAATAGGGGACACATGACAGCCCGACCCAGGTAACTCTCACAGACCTTAAACTTGATCCCCACAGTACAGTAGCTGGTGTGTCCTTTCATACAGTAATAACCTCAGGCATGAAACATAGCTCTCTGCTCGCTATAGGTAAAATGCAGTGAAAGCAGAGAATGTGTGAACACAGCCGCTTATTGTCCAGAGACGTTTGTACCGAAGAAAACTGGTTGTTGAAGAAGAAGCGTTATTTACAAGAAGACGGCAACGAAAATATCGAACTTGAAAGACGACGAGATTCTGGAATTCTGTCAGTAAGGGCCGATGCTGAAATCATCCCACTAGTTCAAGGAACGGAAAGAGAATTACCGACCAGCTGCATGGACACAGTGTAACCCGAGTCATAACCTGCATCCTTCACTCCCTACACAGACGCCTCCCCTCACCTAAACCAAACCAGTCCATTAAGTGAGTATGCGTCTGACAAAATGAGGTTTGCAAAAGGGAAACTCCTGAAAGGGATTCAGGACATTATCTGTGTGTGATTTGAGAGATAGTGACATTTTTCCTTGTGTGTGATGCAAACTTGATTTCGTAATCGGTCAAAAAGTAATCCAAGCCTAACCTTTCCAGCGTGCTCGGTTTTGAAATTGGAGGTTAAAATGTTATAACTGAAAGGACTGATGAGTATATACATGTTGAGCTCACACAAGCTGTAAAGAACAATACATCCCCATTATAAACGTATAAATGTTCACGTCAAGCGATGTGACAACGGCCTTCTGGGCGGTGAGCAAAAACTTCTTCGGTCATCCTTCAGTCTGTTCTCAACAAGCAGAAAATTGGGGCCGGGTGCATTATCTCTGCATGGTTTAGGCCCACTGCTCTGTTTAAAAGGACAAAGAAGATGTGACTAAACACAGTCCAATTGAAGTGGTCACAGTGCTGCAATCTGCAGGGCATGAGTGCTCTCTGAACAGTTTGATGAGCATCAACATCCCAAGAGATTTAAAGGTCCAGACACTTTATAATCAGCAGAGGCACACTGAAGCCGATCAAGTGAACTCTGCTGGATGTTCACTTTGCCCAAAGAAAACTGCACAGTGCCCTTTTGATAACTTGCAATGCACGTACTTTTAATTTTGTTTGCCCAAGTTTTGAGATTCATCTCTGCAGCTTTCGGTTTGTGGGTCTCAAAATACTGTTACCGTTCAAAGACACTGCTGTCTTACTTTTAACTTACTTTATATTTAAAACTTCTTGCACACCTTTAATCTTTATTGGTACGGTTGGTTAAACATGCATACCTTGATAAAGAGAGTACAAATTAATTTAATTACATTGGAAGCCAAGGAAAAAGTTTTCTCAAAGCCATTTTTCATCGTTGCTGGGGATAAGATTTCTCTTATATCTTCATACTGCATAAATTTAGATGATCTCTTCAAGAAAATAATAATTAAATTATTTAAATCAACCCATATGTACATGTTTTACATTAGCTAGTGTCACTGGGATCTTTCACACATCACCTGATCCTATATCCAATGTATTTGTTTGTGAGTGGTTTGGACATCTGTGAGTAAAGACCACAGATGTGAAGCGCCCCCCCCACCCCACCCACCCCCGACTGGCAGATTTGACAGTTAGTGGTTATTACTTTTCACTGGGAGAGGTTTAGCTTGTCCACTCCTTTTACAGCAGGTCAATTAGAATCCAACAGAGTAGTGCACTTCACTAATGGAGCACACTAAAATCTTTGACCCTCCTGATTGCACTGTGTGTCCACTAACAGTATAATGGGCTAAGAGTGCTGAACTACTCATCGACTGTAAGTGCCAGCCATTAAAAGTTAGAGGCACCATATCTAAGTCAATATGATCTATGAGAGACTTAATAGCCACTCAAAATTTAGATTAATTCACAGCACAGCTCTTGGGTAGATGTAGTGGTAATTGATTTTTACCAAATTGCAGCAAAAAATGTGCAGGATTTACTGTATGTATCCCTTTGCTCTGATGTCGTAATCTATCAATTTGTTTAGCTGTTCTCCATGACAAACATTTCACAACATCAGCAAAACGTTGCAAACATTACTATACGTACTGTAGAGGTAAAGAAACACACAGTGGAAAGCAGCTCTTCTTCTGTATTGCTAATACATATCTACTCAGCAACAAAGTTCCTCCTCCCTCGCAGATGAAATGGACGTGCTGCCATTTTCAGGAGTCAGCTCTTCTGTCTGCTCTCAGCATGGTCAGATTCCTTAAACACATTCGCAAAGACAAGGCTTCCTCAGCAATTCGCTTGGATGGCAGACCAGCTCAGCGCCTGCCCTCCGAGTTGTGCTGCTGTATTGAACCGGTATCTGATTCACTGACCTTCTCGCTGCCTCATGCCTTGCTAATGTAATCTAGTGCTGCTGCTGGCTCATGTTTCTCTGCCGGCAGCTCCCTCTCATCTCTCTCTTCCCACTTTTCTTCTCACACATGTAAGCAGCCAAGCACACACACACACACACACACACACACACACACACACACACACACACACACAGTTCAGATAGTCTCAGCTTTGTGTACGTGTAGCTGCTTTTTTGATTTGTTGTGTTAACCTCCCGCAGTAAGGTCAGTTATCGCTAGATTTTTTAATATTTATTAGTGCTCATATGATACCCGAGTGTTGGTACAGATACTCTACTTTATGAAATATAAACATGTTGTACAACATCTGACAAATGAAGTAAATTGCATATAAGCTCACTGACCTGATCTGCTTTTTTGTGTCATACCTGCTTAGTTCTAATTTTCTCTTCTCTGTGTTGCAGAAAGGTCTTGAAATCCTGCTTAACACAAGACATCCCATCTACTTTATATTTAAGTGGGTAAGCAGCGGCTTTGTGATGCTGAACCTCTTGCTCCTCTGCTCCCTCTCTCTCATTCCTGATTCATTGCACCATCCGGGGAATATGTATCAACATTTTAGCCTCAAGCTACCCAGCAGTCCAATCTATAAATCAGGCTAAAGCACGTACTCGGCCCCAAAACAGCAGAGATCCAAACCATTGGACGCCAGAGATTATTTGCCGCTGCCCAGCCACAAAGCACCAAGCCCAGCCTCTCAGCAGCTCTGGCTGGCTTCCCTGGAAAGCCATGCTGGATGTGGACATTGTAGGAATGAGGGAACAGAGTGAGTGGAGTCGAAGTAGCAAGAAAAAGGAGATAGGGCGTGGGGGGTTGAGGTGCAGCAGGAGCATTTGTGTTTGGCCAAATATGACCATTTATCTCTCAAACATACTAAAACATCCACATGGTCGCAAAAGTGCACACACACATCACCCTCAGACAGAAATATAGGCTCACACACACACACACACCTAAGCAGGTGGAATTTTGCATGCATGGCTGAGCTTCCCTTAGCTGTGGCCACGGTTGCTAGGCTACGGGTGATTCCAGGCTTTGGCTGGGACCTGACATTAGGAGAGCAAATTGACCACAGGAGGCTTTAATCTGCCGTGAAACAGCAGCTGGAGCACACACACACACACACACACACACTATATACGTTCCTTTCTTTATGCCCTCTCACATTCTTTATGCGAGCAGCTCGCGTCCTCTTTGGGCCGGCAGCCTGACCGTCGTGGGACAAACCAAAGAATCTCGTGGGACGACAGAGTTTACCTTTGTTATGTGTGTGCAGGTAAATATGTGTCTGTGTACTCGTGTCTGTATGCGTAACATGTTGACCAAACAATTCAATGAAACCTTGTAAAATAAAGTCTGCATGTTGAACACTTCCCCAAACACACATTTCTATTAGAAAATATGGCCACCAAATATGGAGACTTGACTTTTCTCCATATGCATAGTTGACTGAGTCCCTGAAACTACAGTCTAAAGCAGGGGTAGGGAACCTCCGGCCCTCGAGGTAATTCGTAAAACACACGCAAACAAAATCCACTAGAAAAAAGAACTAGACGGCAATATTTTAAAAGGGCGACTGACTGTCAAGGTCAGGGTCCCTGAACCCATCACGAGCGGAACGTGTCATCACGTGGTCACGTCATGTCAACAAACTTCAATATTAAACAAGACTGTCATTGACATCAGTGAACGCAGCGTGGCGAGTGTAAAACAGAGAAATGTGGATGCGGAATGTTCCAGGAGAAATGGACGAACGATTATTTCTTTGTGGAAGTAAAAGGCCAGTGTGTCCTAGTTTGTCCAGACGCACTTGCGGTGATGAAAAGAAATCTCGAACGTCATTACATTATGAAACATGTCAAACTGCACGAGCTGAAAGGACGAGTGCGTTTGGATAAAGTTAACGCTCTTCGGCGGAGTTTGGCCCAACAAGCAGCTCTCTGCAGAGCGGAACATACAAACATGGACAGATAGAGAGGTAGACCACCACACCAAGAACAGACTGTTCCACCACTGCTGTGCCGTTATCACTGCCATTTACAATACTCACTTTATTTTCTATTAACCACTTGGTACTTTATCCTATTTAATTATTGTTTACTGCCTTTTTACTTCTTGTTCTGTTGCTGTGACAGGATAAATGTTCCTGTTGTGGGACTAATAAAGGATTTCAAAAACATCTTTGTTTGTCAGCGACAAGTCAATCACAAGGTAGCCCCGCCCTAAAGCGTAAACTGCTTTACGGTCTATTCTCCTCTAATTGGGACTAGAATCTACTAAATGAACATCATGCTGTATTGAAGAAGACTCCAGGCTAGTGATTGAGACCATAAACTCATGTTTACATTTTTTCCTGGAGTATTAAATCATGTAAGAAGTCGGGTCATTTTCTCATAGACTTCTATGCAATCGGACTTAGAGGGCCCCAATCCTGATAAACAGCTGGTTCCTTCTGCCTTTATGGAACCCCATTGTTGTCCAATAACTATTAAAACACAGTCATATTTTCCATTACGATGAATACACACACACACACAGAGTGTATAAAGCAGATGGGATGTCTTACATCAAGCATACAAAGAGACAAACTAACACATTGTTGGTTGATGTTGGTCTGTTCATGTTTCAGCGTCTTGAACGGGGTCGATCTCACTCATCCCCAAGTCTGTCTAATTAAAATGGATGAAATGTCGTAACAGTTGCGGGGGTTCATCCCGCTCCATGCTCCAGACACCACTCTGATAATCTCTTTGACGTATTCTTGCTCAAACTCTTGAATTTGTTGCACTTACCATGTATTTGACTATTTTCTCTGTGCCTGCGTTATCTAAAAGTCTCTAAAATGAACCTGTAATGCGATCTGATTTAATTGCCAGTGCAGATGATTCTGCTTTATGAGCAATAACCCATTCACCCCCAGGGGTATATCAATTCTAATGCATCTATTAAAGTCTGCCTATGACATTATTATGATTAGTCACTTTGTTGTTCCTCGGCTGGAACAGAGCAAAATCTGAATAAAGAAATGATTATGATTATCTACTGTCACCGCACATTAATCACTGCTAATCTCCATTACTGTGATATTAAATGTATTTGTGTCCTTAGTGAACGTTCTCACCTTGTTTTTGAGAAACAGATGGTATTCAAGCGCTGTTAGATTATAATTCCTGAGAGGACGTCCCCGTCGTTTCTTTGATGTTACGTGAACTGATGTCATTCGGCTTTCATGTCCGGGGGATTTGCAGTACAGTAACAGAACGACTCAGCGTGTCGGCCCACCGCTGCAGCCTCCATCCAGTCATATTAAGTTTCATATTTTCTCTTTAGTAACGGCTTCTTTAACTACAACCGTTTTACAACCACACACTGGGAATGTATGTAGTAGGTAACATCAAAAAAGAAATCCTATATTGCCCTTTCACCTGCCAGAGAATAGCTGGACTAACAACCCCACCAAGTGGTCAGGTGTGTCATGTCCATACATCTGCTCATGCCTCATTCACTCTGCAAATAAAACAAATAAAACAAATTCATATTCATGAGGGATTAATAATCAGGATGAACAGCAGGACAATGGCCGTAGAAAGACGCAGTGTATGCAGGTATCGATAACCAGCAGAAGGTTTTGTACTGAAGATGACATTTATGTTTACAGGCAAATCATCGCATCTCAAATGAATGATTAACGTATGTTTTTAGAGTCACACGAATAATATGAATGTACACTATGGTTGAGTTATAGCCAGATGCTGCTCTACACTTTGTTTGTGAACTAGCCTAAAGGTATTAAAACTACAGTATGCATAACAGCGGCATCATATTTCCAGTCTGTAGGGAGAGCAAGAACATTTCCACCAGTATCACATTCCCATTTTAATCTCTCACATCTTCTCCCACAAAAAGAGTAATAGAGTTTGATGCGTTCTCATGAATTATTCATTCAGATGGTTATTCTGTTCACTTCTACTTTGTCATTTACTTGGGATGCTCATCTCACAAAAGAATCTGCACTCCCAGCAGACTGAAGCACGACCGACTCTTTCTGGAAGCATACAGGTGATTCACAGTCACAAGACTGATCCATCTGGGACCTCATGAAGGCAAAATATTAAATATTTGTTGTCCTGCATCATCGGATATTTGAGGACATTTTGTGTCCACGTGGGGGGAAAACATACGTGGGAGAAGGTGCTTTAAAACATGTGAAATCTAAGAAGTTAAAACCAGAGGTTCATCTCAAAGGAATCTAAATTATATCTGTGAAATCATCTTGTGAATGCAGCATTTGGCAGTAACCTTATCAACTGTACACCAAGCCATTCACACCAATCAGAGGCTTCTTCAACACTCCCTCCAGCCCTTTAACACACAAGTGTTTAGCTGGCACACAGGTGCTCTTAAGGTAGTATTGTAGTAGTATTAAGATAGTATTGTAGTAGTATTAAAGTAGTATTGTACTCCATAAAATTGGGGAACTCACGAGACACGTTTTAAAAATGGATATCCTCACTTTTAATTGCTGGAATGGGTCAAGATCCAGAAACGTTTGATCCTACATTTCCCATAATCCTTCCTGGTGCTGTAAACATCCAGTTGTTTTTCTGATTTAGCCAGATACCCAGTATAGTACAACACAGTGTAGTACTACACAGTGTGGTACTACACAGTGTAGTACTACACAGTATAGTACTACACAGTGTGGTTCAACACAGTGTGGTACTACACAGTGTAGTACTACACAGTATAGTACCACACAGTGTGCTACAAACACAGTGTGGTACTACACTGTGTAGTACTATACTGTGTACAACACAGTGTGGTACTACACTGTGTAGTACTACACTGTGTAGTACTATACTGTGTACTATACAGTGTGGTACAACACAGTGTGGTACCACACTGTATAGTACACAGTGTGGTACTACACAGTGTGGTACTACCCAGTATAGTAGTACACAGTATAGTACTACACAGTGTGGTACTACCCAGTATAGTAGTACACAGTATAGTAGTACACAGTATAGTACTACACAGTATAGTAGTACACAGTATAGTAGTACACAGTATAGTACTACACAGTATAGTAGTACACAATATAGTACCACACAGTGTAGTACTACACAGTATAGTAGTACACAGTATAGTACCACACTGTGTAGTACTACACAGTATAGTAGTACACAGTATAGTACCACACTGTGTAGTACTACACAGTATAGTACCACACAGTATAGTACTACACAGTATAGTACTACACAGTATAGTACTACACAGTATAGTACCACACAGTATAGTACTACACAGTATAGTACCACACAGTATAGTACCACACAGTATAGTACCACAACTATAGTACAACACAGTATAGTACTACACAGTATAGTACCACACAGTATAGTACCACACAGTATAGTACCACACAGTATAGTACTACACAGTATAGTACCACACAGTATAGTACTACACAGTATAGTACTACACAGTATAGTACCACACAGTATAGTACTACACAGTATAGTACCACACAGTATAGTACTACACAGTATAGTACTACACAGTATAGTACCACACAGTATAGTACTACACAGTATAGTACCACACAGTATAGTGCTACACAGTATAGTGCTACACAGTATAGTACTACACAGTATAGTACCACACAGTATAGTACTACACAGTGTAGTACTACACAGTATAGTACCACACAGTATAGTACTACACAGTGTAGTACCACACAGTGTAGTACAACACAGTATAGTACCACACAGTGTAGTACTACACAGTATAGTACTACACAGTATAGTACCACACAGTGTAGTACCACACAGTATAGTACTACACAGTATAGTACTACACAGTATAGTACTACACAGTATAGTACCACACAGTATAATACTACACAGTATAATACTACACAGTATAGTACTACACACTATAGTACAACACAGTATAGTACAACACAGTATAGTACAACACAGTATAGTACCACACAGTATAGTACTACACAGTATAGTACAACACAGTATAGTACCACACAGTATAGTACCACACAGTATAGTACTACACAGTATAATACTACACAGTATAGTACCACACAGTATAATACTACACAGTATAGTACCACACAGTATAGTACCACACAGTATACTACCACACAGTATAGTACTACACAGTATAGTACTACATCGTATAGTTCTACACAGTGTAGTACCACACAGTATAGTACTACATCGTATAGTTCTACACAGTGTAGTACCACACAGTATAGTACTACATCGTATAGTTCTACACAGTGTAGTACCACACAGTATAGTACTACATCGTATAGTTCTACACAGTGTAGTACCACACAGTGTAGTACCACACAGTATAGTACTACACAGTATAGTACTACACAGTATAGTACTACACAGTATAGTACCACACAGTATAGTACTACACAGTATAGTACTACATCGTATAGTTCTACACAGTGTAGTACCACACAGTATAGTACTACATCATATAGTTCTACACAGTGTAGTACCACACAGTGTAGTACCACACAGTATAGTACTACACAGTATAGTACTACACAGTATAGTACTACACAGTATAGTACTACACAGTATAGTACTACACACTATAGTACTACACAGTATAGTACCACACAGTATAGTACTACACAGTATAGTACTACACAGTATAGTACTACACACTATAGTACTACACAGTATAGTACCACACAGTATAGTACTACACACTATAGTACTACACAGTATAGTACTACACAGTATAGTACTACACACTATAGTACTACACAGTATAGTACCACACAGTATAGTACTACACACTATAGTACCACACAGTATAGTACCACACAGTATAGTACTACACAGTATAGTACTACACAGTATAGTACCTACACAGTATAGTACCACACAGTATAGTACTACACACTATAGTACCACACAGTATAGTACTACACACTATAGTACTACACAGTATAGTACCACACAGTATAGTACTACACAGTATAGTACTACACACTATAGTACTACACAGTATAGTACCACACAGTATAGTACTACACACTATAGTACCACACAGTATAGTGTTCCAGATGCTCCAGATTCCCTGTGTGTATTGATAAGAGTTTACGTCATACATGAGACTAACTGTGTGTATTTGTGAAGTACAATCATTTCCACACCACAGATTTAAGCCCATGTTAACTGCCGGTGTCTCCTCCCACTGTACACTTAGTCACACCCGGTGGACAACGTGAGGACGAATGTGAAGCTGCTGCAGAGGACGCTGTGCTGACAGATGTAAGTTATTCTATGTGCTGCAGCCCACCACTGCTTCAGCATCTTCAACAGCGCTGCTCCACTCAGCATCTCAACACACGTAACAGCCCGAGAGAGCAATCATACCAACCACTGAGCGCCAGAATACAACAAGGTGTGATGGTGTAAACAGCAGTTTATGAAAAGAGTATGGAGCAGGACTCATGTTCATAATAAGCATCTTCAAAAAGGCCAAACAAAACACTTCAACTGGGAACAAACAACCGCAGAGTTACAGTGATGTATACTTATCTTATCTATATCTTTATTTACCTTATGTGTGCACGCTGATCCATCCAGTCCTCAAAGTCATCAACCTGATGAGGTGGGATGCTGTTGCCAGTGGCGACAGAGAAGAGAGATCTTGGGTCATGACACTTCCTCTGGATGTTGTTGCATTGTGATGACAGCAATGTGAAGGCAAAGCTACGGCTTGTGAGTAAACGCTCTGATCTCCAGATACAGTTTGCGTTCATGATGATCATTTTGGGGGAGTGGCTTTGGAGGAAGGCCTGAAGGGACGGCCCTGTCAGTGTCGCACGCCTAAGACTTTCTCGCTAGATGAAGAAATATTTTAGATCTTAGTTTTTTTTATCTAGTGTCCAATGTTACCTAGTCAAGCTTTAACCACGGGGGAGTGTTTGAGGAAGTCAGGGAAACAGCTTTTCATCGTGTGTACACCTGCTTCTGATGACCAGGTTCAACCTGCCACCTCGTGTGCTGCCCCCCCCCCTGGGTTCTTGCACTCTGCTTAATAAATGCATTAATACAATATGTCCCCCAAACAGCAGCTTCAGAATGCACAACTACACAATTACGCTTCTTTCTGGAGCTACCTCAACACCTTTTATTTATATGGTTGCAGATCATTTAGCATTGCATTATGGGACAGTAAGAGCGTTCATTAAGTGTTTATGTTTATTATACATACTGACATACTTAAGACCTGCTCAGTTTAAAGGTGTTGCATGGATTAGGGACACAGCTGTCGTCTCTTTCCTTTACAAGTAATAGTACGTTAACTTTGTCCTTTACTAGTCAGACACCAGGGGAGCAAAGTTCTCTTGGTGCCGATAGAATTACATTATTTACATAGTCAGCTAAACTTATCTTATAGTACTGCATAAGAAAATACCACCTGAAGCAGAGACTGCATCACCCAGGAACATGTATTGATCATCACCCAGGAAGCAACTAGTTACATATTTAATTAAAACTTAAATGTGATTTTAAAAGAAAAGAGATTAAATCACAGCTACTAATCAAAATGTTGTTGATTACAAACGGATTTCATCTGAATCAATTATTTTTGATAAAAACTTATATGTAGAATACAACATTCATACTGTTACTTCTTTTCCAATCTCAATTCAAGTTATACTGAAGAACCTTTAATAAAAGTTTGACAGCAGTCAGCATTAACAAGGTTTATGTTTGAGGACTTTTCAGCTTTATTACCCGGTTTAAAACATTTGTTAGAAAAGTCATCAAATGTAATAAGTTGTATTTTGATAAAATTAGATTAGTTACTTTACTTATTACATGTCTGAGCACACCTCCCATCGCCCTGTAATATAACTGAAATGTGTGCGCCGGAGAAGCTGCAGGTTGTTGACTTCCCTCCCTGCGGTTCAGCCCACGTCCTCTGGCACGTTGTCTTCTGCTGGTTCCTCCATCTGACTGAGATCAGCATCTTCATGACCTTATAACAGGCGGAGAGGAGGAACAGTTTGTGTTTGTTTTGTGACCATATGGCCCCATTAGGAGGGTAACGACCCCACAGTCCCTCCAGGACTCTCCAGAAATTCATTTCTGAAGAAATATGCGTGTGCGTGTGCGTGTGCGTGTGCGTGTGCGTGTGTGTGTGTGTGTGTGTGTGATGACCTTGGAGACCCTCCAGGGCACTTAACACTGCCCCCAATGGCCACTTACACAAATGAAGCTTCTCCATGCACCATTTGGCCTGCGACCACTGCTTGGATTGTGAAGCTCTCAGCACACACACAGACACAATTCTGCAAAAAGCTTCATGCTTTGTCCAAAGATAATATGTATTGTGCATCGATACATATACTTGCACAAAAAGCAAACACACACATAATTGTAAAGGGCAAACAGGCAGGGGTCAAAGGAAAATAGATCTTTTCAGCATTCTAAAAAACCTGCGGGGCCCGGTCAGCAGAAAACAGAAAACCCTTCAGCTGTGGAGATGTTAGCGCTCGTCAGACGAGTCTGAGCCGTAAACACAGAAGCAGAGGTCGACCCGCCGCTAACACCTCATGCTGTCGTTACTGACGAGTCAAGCACAAAACTTTATTTGCTCTTCTCAGATCAGCTCAAGTGAAAGTCGTCTCAAACTGTATTCAGTGATGTCTGTAACTGTCTGATGTGTGTTGTGTGTATTTGTGCTACAGGTTCGTCCGTCTATGCTTTTTATCCATCTGCTGTACCTGAAAGGTTAAATACTGTTTACTCTGTATGTTGCACTTATATTGATTTGGCTTATTTGTAGCTAATAGTCGTTATTCGTAATTCGTATTCTATTGTTTCTGTTTGTTGCACTTGGTTTGGCTTATTTGAAGCTGTTGTTCTGCACTTAAATGATTTCACCTATTTGAAGCTGATGTACCTGCAAGATTCTTGCTGTTCGGAGTTGTATCCTCATGATTGTTTGCACTTTTTGTGAGTCGCTTTGGACAAAAGCATCAGCTAAATGAACTGTGATGTTTATCTAACATTTGTATCACATGACTGTGTGTATTGTCTTCACTCAAGGTTCTAACAACACAGAAATCCCCTGAAACGCATCATGAATCAGCGTCAGAGTACTGCTGCAACCTCTGCTGTCGAAAGGGTTCTGCTTTATTCCTGTGGAGTGCAATTGCTGGTTCCCTTTCAGAGGATTCATCCATCCTAGTACTAGCAATTGGTTTTCTCGCAGAGTGTTTCTTTTATTACCTTTCTGAAAAGCTGGAAATGTTCCTGGGATGAGCATGAATGTTCACTCTTGACCTTGGAAACCGTAGTCGGACGGGAAAGAAAGTCTTAACCTGAGGTCACTCGCTTGCTTTCTCCAAAGTGTATGGGCCTCGAGTTGAGCTAAATGGATATCTATTATCTAACACTGCATAAAATGTGAGCGCCTCATTATTCCTGCTCTGATGAAAAGATTTATCAGACGACAACAACATATCTCATGAATCTCCGCTGTTGTTATGCTGCAGACTCGTGCGACAGTCCACGCTCACAGCGTCTTCATCAGTATTGATAGATTCCAGCTCCATCGACAGCAGTGTTGCTCAGCAGGCAGCGTTCCAGTGGCGCAGCGAGGAAGTAATTATGAGCCATCTTTGCCTGTACTTTGGTTGTATTGAGTTTAATGGAGTTGACCTGCACGTCATCAGAATAAGTTATGTTTGTAGGAACTTTTCACAAGGCGGAGATCGACGTGAATTCTCTCGGCGGAAAGTTCACCTGCGCCCTGAGGCGGGAAATTCTACTTATTCTCTGAAAACACTGAGACAGGGACGAACGCTGTAGACGGATTACATGCAACAAATACTGTGGAGGGAACTGAAGGGTGTCGACTTGTACAGTAACTGAGAGAAACAGGAAACACTTTCTAATAACCATTAATAAACGGTAAATGTGTAGTTAATTCAACTTTAGTTATTTTACCATTAAGCAATGAAATGATTATTAATGTCATCATTTATCTTATTGTATCATTAGTTTGTGTTATGGGAATAATTGGTTTATAAATTATACTATTAAAGTAAACTTTTAAGCTTTTTGTTGCACGCATTATAACATTTAATATACTGTATTAAATATCTGCTAATTATGACCAAATGATTTGTAAACCTTTTTAAGAAATGGCTTGTAAAAGATTAAATATGTAAATAAATTAAACATTAACAAAGTGTTACAAACATCTGGTCTATCTATTTAATCTTTAGAGATGTTTACGATTACACTTTAACAAGTAATTAATATAGTATATAAAATGTAATGTGTGCAACAACGAAATGTTAAGATAACATAATTTATAGCATTACCAATAATTAGTAAACATTATTAATTATTATTTTATTGTTAACTGTAAAATTACTATAAAATAGTGTTTATTTAATCATGAATTTACCATTTATAATGATGGTTATTTTGTATCTTGTGTACAATTATTATTTAGTATGGATAGCTGCCATTCCCAAAAACCTCCCCCACACAGACTGCTGCAGGGGGGGGGAGAGGTTTGACTGACAAGTGCTTTCAAAGCAATATCCGATTCTCACCAAAGATCTCACAAAATTAAATTAAACAATGAATTTGTGAGTTATCGCTTTGAAGAAGACATTAACACACAAAGTTTCGACAGAATAACAGACTTCCTGTGATTCTGTGACAGCTGTCTTCAACAAAAAGGCTTCTGTTGTTGGTGTCGTCTTAATATCTCAGGGGCGCAAACCAATACTTCAGAGCAACGCGCATGTTTGCTCACTTCATTAATTGTATCTTGCATTTATCTTGTGTCATTTTTCATTCAATAAAATTCAGCATTAAATGTGAATTCCTTTCCTTCGCTGCTTTGGAGGTAAATAGTTGACCAGCTGGTCGACGTTTTTTGATGTTAATTTCTTCTTTCATACGAGTCTCTCTCTCTCTCGCTCTCGCTCCCACTCTTAACTCTCGCTCTCTCTCCATCAAACCCTTCTGGGTACCAATTAGGGCTCAAAGCTGCTGCGTGTGTGTGTGCATAGGTGTGTGTTTTTGCATGTGTTTCGCTTCGTGTGTGATAACGGCAGCTTAGACAACAAGCTATAGGCTACCTGTCAACAGGCACTTCAATGCTCACCATCTGCTCACACGGGAAAACAGTCTTTATTTACCCAGCACTCACAAACCAACACTGTACCATACAGGAGCACAAGGAGGGGAATATAAGCATGGTGCTGAGTACTGGTGATCCGCAGTGCAGTTAGGAAGATACTGCATACTGTGTGTGCGTGTGTGTGGGTGTACGATGTGTGTGTGTGTGTGTGTGTGAGGAAGGGGAAAATGCTGTGGGTGTTTGTATTTGAGTATTTGCATGAGTGTGTGTTTGAATCTTACACACATGCATGCATACAGGCAGACAGACAGCAATTCATTCCCTTATAGTTAAATTATGCTGCTGCAGCGCAGCCTATTGGCACCAAATGTGTCACGGTTACTCGGACATCATATCTACAAATGTCCACCAAATGTGGTTACGATAGCACAAAGCGTTTAGGAGATATGATATGTTTTGTAATATAAGCCCTGCCAACAGCATTTGAGCAAACTTTTTCCGGCTTGGTCCAGAGATGTTCTGTACCAAGTGACGATCGCTCAAAACTTGTAGTAAGAGTATCGAAAAATAATTCTTAATGGCCAAAATGTAAAGTTTGTTGTTATAGCGCCACCATCTGGTCAGATTGCACCATTCTACACTGCACTCCCTTGGGTCCTGAGCAGTATACCCGCCAAGTATGAAGTCGATCGGATGAAGGGTTCTCGAGATGTGCGAAGGGCAGACCCACGTACTGTACACACAGACATACTCACATACTGTACACACAGACAGACCCACATACTGTACACACAGACAGACTCACATACTGTACACACAGACAGACTCACATACTGTACACACAGACGTACTGTACACACAGACAGACCCACATACTGTACACACAGACAGACTCACATACTGTACACACAGACGTACTATACACACAGACAGACCCACATACTGTACACACAGACATACTCACATACTGTACACACAGACGTACTGTACACACAGACAGACCCACATACTGTACACACAGACGTACTGTACACACAGACAGACTCACATACTGTACAAACAGACACTCACATACTGTACACACAGACATACTGTACACACAGACATACTGTACACACAGAAAGACCCACATACTGTACACATAGACAGACTCACATACTGTACACACACACAGACTGTACACACAGACAGACTGTACATACAGACAGACCCACATACTGTACACACAGACAGACTGTACACACAGACTGTACACACAGACAGACTGTACACACACACAGACTGTACACACAGACTCACATACTGTACACACAGACAGACCCACATACTGTACACACAGACAGACTCACATACTGTACACACAGACAGACCCACATACTGTACACACATACATACTCATACTGTACACACAGACAGACTCACATACTGTACACACACACAGACTGTACACACAGACTCACATACTGTACACACAGACAGACTCACATACTGTACACACAGACAGAGTCACATACTGTACACACAGACATACTCATACTGTACACACAGACAGACTCACATACTGTACACATAGACAGACTCACATACTGTACACACAGACAGACTCACATACTGTACACACAGACAGACTCACTTTATATTTAAATTGTCCAAGTTCTGTATCTGTAATGCTAAACAATAGTGTATTTTATCCAGGCCTCTGATACCTTCCAGTATCGCTGTGCTAATCAATAATTGGTTCATTTATTGGCGTCAGTGTACATTAATCAACATTGACATTTGAGAAAACTTCTATGTAAATGTGCCAAGGTTAGCTCAACAGCTATTTTGCGCCTGTGGTCCCAAATATCCCTGATGCAATCAATATTCAATAGTCCTTTAAAGCAATGATTTTATGTCGATAAGAGTTTTTTAATTAGAAAATGGTCAAGTTGCCAAGAACCAGTGAGACAGTTAAAGTCATTCTACCTGGGGTATAATTGTAGGAAGGTCACAAGAGTGTGCATTCTGCATTTTCATCAGCTCGATTTAGAATAATGTGAAATGTGCTGCACAAACAATAGTTTTCCACTTGAGTTAGAATGTTAAAAACACTGGCATGTTTGCCCTCTCTGCCCTCGTTGTGCATTTCTCCCTCACAAGCACACTTTCCCCGTGCCTTGCTCTCTCTCTGTTTAATGTCATGCAGACATACATTGCCGCCAGCCTGTAGGCCGTGGGGATTGAATACAGCCTATATTTATAGAGGGGGCGATCTGTTCAAACATATGTTCCCCTTAACAAAGTCATCAATGTCAAACCTGGCTCTCCGGGGCGACACTAATGCTACATTTAGCTTTGCATACATAACATTAAAAAAAAGGCAGCTGGACAGAAAATCTTGGAGTTGAAGTGAAAGCTAATAAGCTATTCTGTTGACCTTCCTGCATCCCAATAATTACTTCAATTATAGGGGAAGTAGACTTTGGAGAACGCATGTTTGTGTTGATGTGGTGAACTGGGACAGAACGTAGCCCAAAGACTGAAACAACTATTAGCCTCGACAAAATATTATTACCCCAGAGTGCACTAGATGCTTTCAATTTAATGTTGAAATGCTGAGAGTATACACGTGCATACAGAGCTCAAGTCTGCGTTTCATTTTTCATACCTCGGTACAGTATGTTGGCTAACAAACTGCATGATATCAGAAGTAAGTGAGTCCATCATAAAGAGCAATGCTAGCACACATTCAGTTCAAGATTTTGAAACAGGGTGAAGGAGGACAGATAGAGTTGTGTTGGTCCAGTTAGAGGTCATCTACTGTTCCAGCAGACTCTCAGATCAGGCTGCAAAGATGCACTGAAACATTATTCTAGATCTCCTTGAGAAGGAGCCACAGACTACCAGGCTGAAGGTGAGAGAGGTCAGCCTTTTAACATTTACCAGCACACAAACAGATGCTTCCATTTGTAATCCGCCAACCATATTAAGTGCAAGCCAGAACCTGACGCGGTGTTAAAGGACGCTCTGACATCCATTTTCTATTGACATATTATTTTCAGTAAAGACTAGACAGAGCTGAAGAATGACCTGAGACAGGCTGTCCTCATACACTGTTCGCAACTATACCTACAAGAAGTAAAGCCGCTGTAATTTGTCTGAACCCCAAAAAATCAATTTGTATGTATTCCACACAATTGTGATCCGGGAAGAATATAGAACGAAGACGTCCGCATAGGGAGGAGGTCAGGGTGGAAGGGAGAGCATTGTCTGTGTCTCGTGTGAAACTTCAGTACTTAAGTAACAGCACTTTCTTATTTTCTAATTCAAACCACGGTCTTTTCCTTAAATTAAATTAACCTAACCAAGTAGTAAACATATCATGCTAACCCTTGTATAAGGAGAAGTTTTTCTGGGGAGGAGGAAAAACTTTTACTGCTGTGAGAGAAGGCAAGGCACTCTTAAAAACTCTTAATCCTCTTGGAAAACTCTCTTAAGTCCCAAAAGGTACTGTGGAAACTTCCCACATATCTAAGCCGAAGGGTGGATTGTTGAGAAGGGGCCGGATCAAGGCTGTCCTGAGTCACACTGAAGAGCAGGTGAGCAGAAAGACCTTGCACAGTATTACCCAGTACCTCTCTCCTACGGGCCAAAACTGAAACATAGGGCCTGGTTTGGCTTCCAACACCTCTAGCAGGTCAACAGAGAGGCAACAGAGAGGCTGGAGACTCTGCTGAGCCAGTAGACAGAGGAGTCATTGGATAACCTACAGGACCAGATAATCTGTTGACCATGAAAGGGTGAACGCTGCAGTGAAACAAAGATAAACACTGGCAGAAACAAACAAAACAAACAAACTGCTAATTAGGTCCAAATTCAAAGATGTAGAAAATGGTGCAGACAGATAAATAAATGGAGACAGACTGTGCTGAGTAAAGCCGATGTTATACTTTCCTAATCTACGAGTAAGCGAAGGTCCATTAGGGTCCAAGGGACGTAAATTTGGTCACCAAAGGGTTTGTGCGGCCACTGTGCCACAAGTGGTTGCGTAGCGAGCTACTGCGCATGTGTGGAACGTGTCCTCCAATCGGACAGTGCAAACAGAAGTACTACGCGTCCGTTGTGTCAGCATTCGTCCGTGTACGGGTCAGTTTGAGAGTATATCCAAAGCTTCATTTAAAAGATAGACATACACTGTTTTCCTAATGATGCACAGATGTTTTTATTGGACACCATGAAGCCACACATGCTGAGCAGAATCATAACAGCCCCGACAAGGAGGGAAGATGAAGAAAAAGAAGAAAAGAATAATAAAGAGAAATTAAGATAATGGAAATCTTAAGCGCAAAATGTTTCTAAAAAGGTTGATCGTCAGTGGCTCTACAGAAACACAGTTGTTATTCTTAGTTCTGCTGTAGCGACTTTAAAGTGCATCAGCTATAGAGCCTTTAAATAATCAACTGCATTTTATGAAGTCATGTTTATTCTGCCCACTTTTGATAACAGATGGCTGTAAATGACAGGGCGAAGTTTGATGGAGGAAAACTTTGCTTATAGAAGCAGAGTTTTTACCAGCATACATCTATTCCCTGCTAATGGCACTCTCACTCGCTCTCGCCTCTTTTAGTTCAAGCACTTAAGTGAAACTATTTACATATTCCCACGGGAGGACTCCTCTGTTAAAGAGCTGATGCTTTCAGTCTATCTGTCTCTCCTTTTTTGTCCATTGCTCCATTTTCCCCCCATTAATACGACTAACCCTCGGTATCGTATGAAAGAAAGTATGAAGTAAATTTCTGCTGCGCACTTTGCAGTGAGTGCCTGCCGCTTCTGCTACAGAGCAGAGCTGTGGAGACGGGAACAGGCAGCGGTTGGCTGAAAAGGAAAAAAAGTCAGATTTAAAGTTTTTATTTTCCAAAAGGAGTTTCTTTATCTTTCTCTGAGGTCACACAGAGCAATAATATGAAACCTCACAACTCTGAAAGCTCTGTATATCAACATAACCCCCACAGGCTTTGCTTAGACGTGTACCCGCATCCCAACACTTGATGACCACTTTCTTTCCAAGGACTCTCGCTCAGTCTCAATCCAGAAAAGATCACACTGAGCAGGGGCCGCTTTCTGCCTCGCGTGCCCCATGGCCGCGCCATGCATTATGCACGCATCTCTCTGTGGATAATGTGCTCAAATAATGCCCCCTGCCTGCCCTTGTTATTGGAAACCCTCTCACGATGAATGATGACAGACATCAGGGTGCCAAATGTCCCGTGCAGGACACCGTAGGCATTTCTCTGCTAACAGGAGGGGAACAACATCTGTTTGGCTGCTGAATGCAACGCTGATTCATCAGTCTCACAAAACACACCTCATCTTAAAGTCACAGTCAGCTGTTTCAGAAATGCACTGAGGGCTGAGTTACACACAATGTCAATCAAACAGCATAAAGACTGACACTAATGGCTAATCCAATCATAAATAACAGCGAAGGCATGATGGTAAGTGACAGGGGGAAAGGATCTTGTTGCTCTCACACGGCTCGATTGATATCTGTACCTTTAATCATAACTTGGCTCTGAAGCAGTGCATTGGTCTATGACTACTCTGAAGGACACTCAGCCTCATGCAAATTCCCCCATGAGGGGAGAAAATTGCAGACATTTCATTTTAATGCCTCCACACTCATCAAACTTAGAACTTGCTCAAAGTTTGCAGTGAGAGTAGAGGTGGAGAGGGTTCATGTGACCCATAATAGAGGAACATAAGAGACTTCGTGGAGCCGGTGCTTTTTGTCATCGTGAGGATTAATATCGGCCTCTTTAGTCTCTAACCTCAATTGCCCCGTTCATTTTTGTTTACCCCGCCGCCTGACAAGTCAGGTCACACCACATGTGTTAGGGAGAGGGGCTAAGTCGAGTGTACAGTCTGCATGTTAACAGACTGCACTGACACCTCCTCAGTGGAAGTCATTTTTGAACGAAGGAGTCAAAAGTGCGAGAGGATTTCATTTCATATTCCTGCATAAATCTGGAGGGGGAGGATTGTGGAGGGAGGAACTGACATATGAAAGGAGAGGAGAAAATGTATGCCTAGAGGAAGTAGACTGGAGAGAGAGAGAGAGAGAGAGAGAGAGAGAGAGAGAGAGAGAGAGAGAGAGAGAGAGAGAGAGAGAGTGAGAGAGAGAGAGACAGAGAGAGAGACAGAGTGCGGAGGAGTGGGAGGGATATGGGGGCGCAAATAACCATAAGTCATTTGGAGTAGCCATCCGTGTTTCAAAGGAACAAGCCCTTCCATCTGACAGGTAATGATCGCTCCCTCTCACCAGAAACACCCTTACTTTCCACTTTTCTGTGTCTAACGAGGGTTCACCACCAACGGAAACCTACAAAGCTTTGGTGTGAAGTCAAACAACAAATAGCTTCTAAATAAGGAAGGAAAGGGAACTTTTAAGTTGTCTTACCAATACCTGTTCTCAATATACAAATGAAGGCCTGTTGCACCTGTTTAATAGATACACTGCATGTGTCTGAGGCAGAATGCGTCAAAACTAGAGCTTTAAAATCGGTGCAAACTGCACGATATGTCACTTCACTTATTGGGCAAAAAAACAAGGCTTGAAATTTAGCTTGCAACAAGTCAGAGCCCATTTAAAGGGTCTAGTCTGAGCCCAACTTTACCTTAATCATTGTGCTGTGCAGTGCCTTCCACCATGGAGGCTGCACCAATGAGTTTATCTCAGCCTCAAGAGGCAGCTCTGCTTCTGAGAAATGTTTCCATGAAAGGATACTGCTGCCCTTTCTTGCTCATTTAATCCCAGCAAACACTTTAACGATGGATAGATGCGGGGAAGATAGTCGGCACCAAATTGGAAATCCTGTATAATCACATTGTCTTTTTTTTTTCTATCCCCCCCTCCGTTTGTTGCTCTCTCTTTCAATCAGAAAGTCATGATGCTGCGTCTCACTTCTCTCCGTCTCGCTCCATCTCAGTATCCGTCTGTCTCCCCCCTCAGGCTACGATGCCCCTGTCCAGGGAACGGGCCGTTTATGAGCATCCCCACTAAAAGAAACCCACTGATAAATGTCACTGTCTGCAGCGAAATTAAACATTTAGAGAGTCCTTGGAAAGGGCTCAGGGAGAACAGTAAACCAGCATATCCTCGGGTTCTCTGCTTTGTTGTCTTTTCATGTCTTTTAATTAAGACAGGGCTTAACAAAACATCGGCGTCCACCAGTGCTGGCTTGCATTTCCTCGTCCTCCTACTGAGTTTTGCCGTGTTCAAGGAGAGAGCAGGAGGAGGCTGGCTGGAGAGGGACTGTGAGCCAACTGCTTCCTACTTTGAACAAAACTCATTAACGAGGCTGTTAGTTATTTCAGTTTCCTCCTTTTACCATTCATCCCGGAAATGTCTTTTGTTGAGTACCTCTCACCCACGCCCTTTCATTTACTGCATTTGCATCACAAAGAATAAAGCAAATTTTCATAGGCGGCTCTTTTCCTGATCCGAGTGTTCGACTAATGGCGTAGGAACGTTTCCTTGCTCTGAGCTGCGGATGCATCCCAGCAGCCATTAAACGGCTCAGTCTGCGTCTGGCTTTTATGGCCACGAAACTTAAAGAGGCCCTTTTCCAGAATTACTGAACATTGAGGTGTGGCAGAGGCAGGATGAGAGCTCTCGGGTGTTTTAGGGGACAGGTGTTTTATGTTCTGCGTGTGCATGTACACACACACAAGTTTGTCAAGGTGTGTGTGTGTGTGTGTGTGTGCGTCTGCCTGTTTGTGTGCGTCTTGCGTGGTCTGTTGAAGGCCTGACAGAGGTAATCACTCAGTGAGATGGAGGGACGAAGCAGCTTTAAACGCCGACTCTGTTTTAGGCTTCACTGCATAACCAAATAACGCTCTGTGTGTCGCAGAGGCTAATAAGGCGTATTCCCTTTCCGAGGAGCTCAAGGGGAAAATAGCCTTCCTGCTTAAAAAAAAACTACTTTTACGAGATACAGACTTTTCTTTTTTTGCCGTTTTTTTCTTCGTCTTCTAAGCTGACAAATAAATTGCATGCAATTTTAATGGTTTTTCTTCCTTTCCGTGCTGTCGGGAGGGGAAATGACACATTTCACTGCCCCTGCAATGTCTTCATGTGGGTATTTATCAGCCCCAGCGACTCCTGGCAATGTTAATAATCCCATAGCAATGGTGTAATGGATTCAGCCAAACCCCTGCTTTATCCCAGGTATCCTTCCTTTCTCACACTAAATCCACAGATTATTACAGAAAATACTTTTTCTCTCTTATACTTGTTCTGTCAAATTAGCTCTCTTAGCATCCCGGCCCTTTGGAGGAATTACAGGACTTATTTGGTTTTTGCTGAATGCAGGATGATCACCAGTTCACTGTGTTTCAGAAACGAAGCTCAATCTATCTCCCTTCTTTTCTTTCTGCGTCTATCTCACTGAGCTTAAAGTCTTCCATTTGTACGGATAGATCCTGTAACTATAGGCTATAAGAGATGGATCAATTATTCATTTTCATATTTGCTACACATAACATAGCAGTGCATCGTATTGTGAGTGCCAAAACTAATGTTAAATCTAAACTTCGCTAATAGAAAATGTTAATTATCAAAATGTTTTATACATTTCCTGCATAACTTGACTTTAATTTGGAGTTTTTATTTTATTATTTACATTAATATTTCCTGGTAAAAACTTTACAAACTGTTGTTTACATTGTACTCCTATTTCTATTGACTTTTTATTAGATTTGCATGGTTCTCCAGATACTGTAAATCTGTCTGTCCGTATATCTTTCCACTCACTTTCACATAAACTTGTTATTTCCTTTTCAGTCGCTTTCTATCGTTTCCTCCCATATCTATCCATCCATCAATGCATTCATTTATCTCTGTAAAGTAGTTTCTGATGACTAGCATCCAGCACAATGCCTTGTTCAGGCAGGCAAGGTCTATGGATGCGTGATGGAGTGCTCCGCTCAGCAACCTGGCAGCGACGTGAACAAATTGATTTTCTGACAGATTAAAAAAGATTAAACCAGCCATAAAAACAAGCAGGAAAGTGCTTAATGGACCATATGTGCACAATAAGCTTTCATATGTATTCTTTCCTGGCTTCTCCTCAGGCCATCCATCTTATTTACGCTGACAGGTCACAGGCCAAGCTAACGTGACCGTCATGGCGGCTGAACCGTGTCCTTCATGTAATTTTGTGAAAGCTGGACAAGTCATCTAATATCAACGGCACACAAAGCTGCAGGTAAATGCACATGTCACGGGTGTTTCTCTCTGCATCCTGTGAGGTTTGACTGGTTGCAACACATTTCAATCACAGAGTTGCAGCAGTTACTACCCCCCTTCATGCACAGACAAAGTGTTGTTTACAGTATGCATGCTAGGTGTTCAGCAGGCTACATGTACACATCTTTAACATATAATCTAAATAAAAAACAATGCTGGATTACCATGGTCACATTGTAGCCGTGGAGCTCCCCTCTCTGGTGACTGAGAGCACATTCACTATGTTACTTTATTAAAAGCAGAAACATTCGTAATGCGATTCATAAATAAGTGGCTGCCGAGCTATTCATCCCGTACAAAGCGCTCGTGTGGGTCTAGCTTTGTACCGAGCTGAACTTTACACCTTGAACCAGCAACAGACTGAATGTACCGCTGAACTCAACTTCACTTACTGTTGTACGCACTGAAGTGCATTAAACAGAACGAGTGAAATCAGCAAAGCGATTTGTAATTTACACCTCTAATGCAGATGTTCACTTACTTTAATATAGCTTTTGAATCTGCCTCACAGGGCTGAACTCTGGATATCTTATAGACTCGATGACCAGTGTTTACAAAATACTTTGTACTCTTACTCAAGTACATTTGCAATAAAATATGTACCATGTACATTTACAATTAGTATTTACCTGAGCTCACATACAGCGAGAGATAATAACAAATAAGTTACTCACAACTTCCTCCTTGCAATTAAATATCCACAAATGTCTGTGGATTCTTATTATGAGGTTTGTTTTATAAACAGAAGCAGTAAAGTGAGAATGTGTTTGACCTTTTTCTTCAGTATAAAAACAGCAACAGATGCCATCCCCTCGAGGTTAAATAAAACTAATTCCATTAACATTCTCTTTAAAGCTCTCCGTCGTGAGAACTCACACTGTTGGTAGCCAGTTAATTAATCAACAACTCGGCAACAAAGTCAGTTGTAAAGGCATTAAGGCTTACACTACTTTTCAGAAAAACAATGTCAAGCAACAGTACACAATCCCATCAATGCACTTGGATGTAGATTTAATTGAATAAAAAAATATATTAATGTGTCTTATCCCAAACTGACTGCTTCTTCTTCTTTCTTCGCAGAGCATCGAAACAATCCACAATCCACGATGTTGGTTGATTGTTATTGCGAACAGCATTAGTTCCTGCACTTCCTGTCAGTTTCTTCCACCGTCGGTATGATTGTGTACGTGAAGCAGGAAGTGCTCAGTGTAACAGCAGCTTCACACATCAGTAGATTGTGTTGCAGCTCGGGGATCAGAAAACTGTAAAGCTGCCGTCAGTGTCTGTGCAGGAACGGGAAGATGCCTTTGCTCCCGTTTTCAGGCTACATAGAAAATATGTCAAAATAGTGAAAGGGATTATTTGAGGTGAAAGACACACAAAAGCGTAGAAATCAGCTCGACTCAAACTCTTTCGATGAAGAACAGCAAAGTAGCCAAAGTGTCGTTTGCTTTCAGGTTCTGTCAGTGAGCTAATGTTAACACTCGGCTCAGGCTCTGACTATGACCTGTGTCTGAGGATGTAATTAACCAGCAATTAGCCAGGTCCGGAGTCAGACTCCGTCATGATTGAGTTCATATTAAGTTAACACAAGTCAGAGGGATTCTGGAGTTCAGCCCGACAGCGTTCACGTTTGGGGTCAGAAGAGAAATTAAAGAACACGATGTCCTTCCCAAACAAATGTCTTTAAATTCCCCAGTTTCCTTCACGCTAATGGTCAAGTGCAATCGACACAAAGACAGCGTGGATTATACCAAAGCTTTTCCTTCCGGAATGGAAATTTAGACTTCTGTGAGCTTCTGAACCTCTGAGCTGATTTGGACTTAAGACAGAATGGACACAAATATCAGCAGGAACCATAACTTCAGCGTTAAACCTCACAATTTATGCACTATTATCTGCAGCCATTTAATCACCGGCTTTACACTGAAAACACACTGGATAAACAGCTCTCTTGGCCATTTTCTGTAATTGGACCATCAAACATCAGCGCTGCAACAACACAGCAGAAACATGAAGCACAGTTTCTTTGACAAAGCAAGCTGAGCAGCACAATGTGAGACTGTTAGCTTTGAAGCTGAGGCTTATGAGTGCTTTGGGAGAAAATGTCTCCTCCAATGTTATGTATGAAGTGTTTCTCCAGTTTATGCATGAGGATAAACAAGATGAAGGATGCAAGTTTGGGGCCATTCTTTTGTCAAATTACTACTTTCAAGCAAAAAAAATAACATGACTTCAACATTATCCATCTGTACCGAGTCTACAAGCTCTCCATGCTAACACTTTAACATGTACCATCTCAAAAGTGCAAAACTAAAAAATAATAAGTCATGTGACAGGGATACATTATTTTTGGATTATGTAACACTCACCCATGTCAACTTGAAAATGGAGTCACACACGTGTCCACATGGCACCAACTGGAACTCCACTACTTGAAATGTTTAGTTAGGATGTTGGACTTTCTTGGTAAAGACGACATGACGAGCACATTATTTTGGTCTGTAGTTTTAAATTTTACAAGACTATACATGAAACTGCCGCGACATTGCAGCAGCAAAGCAACACACAGTTTTACAGCTAAGCAAGGGAAACTGGGACTTTGCACACTGTGGGTTGATGACCAATTGAGAGCAGGTGTGCAGGCAGAGGAGGGAGATCAGTGAGGGCAACTGGAGGAGAAGTGAGGCACGACGGGGACCGGAAAGTTCCAGAAGACATGTTGGTGCAAAGACAGGAAGGAGGAGAGAGACGAGACAGACGATGATTACCAAAGGAGTCTCTGTACACTCCACAGATTAAATACAAATGTATTAGTAATCACATGCACACACAGGCAGGGGCCCTGTTATAATCCAATAATAACACAACTGAGGTCACTAGTTGTCAGATATCTCTTGAATCTGAGAGAACAATAAGAGTTCAGAGTAATATGAAACGGTCTCAAGGCATTTTATTGGCTCTGGTTTGATATCTGGTGCAAAGAAATCCTTACAGGGGGAAGATTATAACTAATAAGGACTCTGGTTGCTGCATTTTGGACCAAATGAAGACCGTTTAATTGCCTTTTTTTATGGGATGGCCAGCAAAACATGACGATAATAGTTTCTAGATGTATAAAAGTATTTACAGAGATGTTGCCATCTGTCATTGATACAATGGGAAGGTTCCTCCTGATGCTACATAAATGAAAATGACAGATTGTAGTCATTCAGCTCCAATCTGTATCTTCTAACTAGAAAAAAGCTGCAAGCATATACATACACTCAAGGCTTCAAACTGTTCTCCTACAAACGAATAGTTGATGTAATGTATTGTTTGCAGATCCAGTATAAAACATTTAAAAGGCCTGTCGCTTGAAAACACTCCCAGCTGTGTGTTTACTCCACCCTGCCTCCAGGGAGAAGATGCTCCGTTCTGTTGAAATGAGCCGTGGATTACTTCCCATCTACTACAGGTTGCACACAGAATGAGACAGGCACGTATCCACCTATTCATATCCCACCACATCAGCTTAGAGTAGCACTGCTGACGAGACAGGAGGCAAGAAAGATTAGAAAACCTCAATCTAGAGTAAACTAAGGCTACACACCGGGCCTGCAGCCACTGGATGATCTTCCCCCCCCCCCCTTCTCTCTCTCTCTCTCTCTCACATTCTTTCTCCCCAATTCTCCCACTCTCTGGGACCTTCTTCCTGTAACAAGCAGCTGCAGTCGCACTTCTCGATTCAGTCGCATCTCCACAGATGCCTCCTTGGAACGCTGCAAACGGCTATTACATAAAGGCTGAGTGACTTACAGGCAATTCCTCTACCCCAAAACTGCCAGAGCATACTGCCAAACCACAGAGAGCGAGAGAGGGAGGGGGGGGAGAGGGAGGGGGAGAGGGAGAGAAGATGGTGGAGTATTTTTGGGCACTGAGAACTGCAGAATGTCAGCATTTAATCCCTCCACAGCTCCTCATTTTTCCCTTTTACTTCTTTCTTTTCACTCTTCAGTCCTCAGCCCCCTCCCCATCCACAGCAACACCCCTTACACACACATACACACACACGCACAAACACGCACACAAACATGTGCTTGTGTGTGTGTGTGTGTATAGTGGACAACTGGTCTGCTTTTAAATCTGGCTTCCCAACAGACACCAAAAGTGTATTTGTTGCTTCCGCTTGTGTGTTTCTCTGGATCTCCCTCCAATTCTCACCAGTTTTGGGCAAACAGCTAAAAGTGTGTGTGTGTGTGTGTGTGTGTGTGTGTGTGTGTGTGTGTGTGTGTGTGTGTGTGTGTGTGTGTGTGTGTGTGTGTGTGTGTGTTATACTGGACTAAGACTAATGACAACACACACACTTGCTTATACACAGTGAAAATACATTTATTAGAACAAGGACAGTGAAGCACACACACACACACACACACACACACACACACACACACACACACACACACACACACACACACACAATACAAATATACACATATACACATACACAAATGCATATTCACACATATCCCTGCCACACACATCCAGTACACACACATAAATGAATACACACACACACTCACACTGTGTCAGTGATCCCACAGCATCACTGGCTGCGCTGCAGTGTCATCGCAGTGTGCGAGCGCCACTCTCTGTCACTCTGCCTCGCTGGCAACCAGCCTATCAAATCGCAGCAGCCCACACTTCCTGTGTGATGGAATCGAGCCCGTTTCTCTCGTCTTCTTTTTTTCCACTTCGGGAAAGATCTCGCAGTTGTTGTCAGGAATATTCTTTCCGGCAGAAGATGCTAATATTCCTAAACACCTCGCTTTCTTTTGACTCAGATGGATTAAAAGTCATTAGAACATGTGGGCCTTTGTGTGCTGAGCTCATTTCTGGCAGGCGCACATCAAAACAGTGTAATAGGATTTCCTGACAGTGAAATGCAAATGTTTAACCGGCTCCCTTTGAAGTGTTAATTAGTATAGGTAAATAGAATCCATATCACCTACAGTACATGAAGCTATAACAGTTATAAACGTTCAGCCGTGCTCTGTCATTCAGTACGTTAACATGAGGGGATGTAAACCCTGAATCTGCAGGTCGCAGGTTTGATTCCCAGAGCAGCTGTTTTTCTCCCCCTGTCCTGAATCTCCTTCAGCGGGTCATTTGTCTGCCCACCTTCAGTAAGGCACTCTAGATAATAACAGCTACAGTGCCTAAAACGTAAAACACAATTTGTCTCTGATGATTTCATTAATTTCTCAGTGCAAGAGATTAAATTGAATTAAGTTCCTTGACTCCAAAAACAGGTGCTGGTTTTACTGTAAGTGGTCCCCGAAGGTAACAATGCCATTACCGGCTGATTCTGTTGGGACAATACACTGTTTACTTTCATCCGGGTCGGCACACAAGACCGGAAAAATGAAGGAAGGCTGATGTCTGTGTCCTTGACTTAAAACGCATCATTCCCAGGTGCTTCCAGCTTGGCGCTCCATCAAAGACAATTAGCAGTGTAGGTGTGAAGCCACTGAGGGACCATTTTCTTGTCACTGCACTAGCGACTCCTACTGGTTGGTCTGGGGCACAGAGGGAGCTGGAGCTGGTGTGTATCACTCCTCCTCAGTAAAGCCCCTCACTGTTGGGTGTATCAGACTGTTTGCACGTGATGCCACCAACCAGCATTTCTTAAGGAAACACCATGCTCAGTTAAACTTAAGCTTAATGTTTGGAAAAGACAATAGTATCCCCTGACCTCCATACACTTACTTTGTGCGTTGCTTCAGACTGCTCTAATCTCTGTGCCAGACTATACCATTAAAACTTTGAGGCATGTCAGATGCAATGATCGTCTGGGGAACCATTATGATATCATTCGGGGACTAAATAAGTAAATGCAAGAAGAGACTTGATATCTACTCACATAGTCCAAAACATTTTTTATTATTATATTATTATTTTACACTTGTTGAATTACATCACTTATAATATCAGCAATATCTATTTATATATGTAATACATATATATATTTATATATGTAATACATATATATATATAAATATATATGTAATACATATATATATATATATATAAATATATATTTATATATGTAATAATATATATATTTATATATATATATTTATATATATTTATATATATTTATATATGTAATAATATATGTATTTAGATATGTAAAACATATATATATATATATATATATATATATATATATATATATGTATTACATATATAAATATATATAAATATATATATATATATATATATATATATATATATTTATATCTGTAATAAATATATATATTTATATATATTTATATATATTTATATATATTTATCTATGTAATAATATATGTATTTATATATGTAAACATATATATATATATATATTTATGAAATAAAATTTAAAAAATATATATATAAAAAAGGCCAACTTTGTAAAAGGGAAAAGAGGGAAACGCAGATTTGCAGTGATAAAGATGTTTCTAGCAGTAGCATTATGCTAGCTCTGCAGTGTAGTGTTTGAGGGGCCTTAAAGGGCACAATACTTCCTGACACTGAATATCGACACTGGAAGTCAGTGGGCTGCAGATTTGTCCAATATGAACATCATTAAGAATATGGTTCAATGCCAACATGCAGTGCCAGTGCAGGAAGACGGGTTGCATACATATATGTATATTAAAATATGATGCCATATCCTGGAATGAGCAAAAATAAATGCAATTTTTAAAATATTTACTAATGAAAATGATGTTTTTCTGCATAATCTTGACCATACCTTACCTAATTACTGCTAATTACATACATATTAATAATGAATATAATCTGGGATTTCCCATTCAGGACTAATGATGAAATATACAGTAGCTCTGTGAAAATGTGTCAGCAGTCAAAGGTACAGTAGAGTACAACACTCAGAGGCTTACAGCAGTAATATGTGTAACGTGCACTCTGAAGAACACACATATATAAGGTGCACATACACACACATTCAGATGCATTTATTGACACACAAACATAGTTACAGGCATACACACCCAGCACTCTCAGCACTCACACGCACGCGCACACACACACACACACATTCAGCAATCATGCCTTCCAGTAGGATTCTCCTCTGGGTGCTGCGTCCAAGGTGAGTGCGCTGGCTGGCAGCTCCTGAGGAGTTGGTAGGAAGAGATAGCTGAGCGAAGCTATTAAAATACGGGCAGGAATTTCCCTTATCTCTCCCACCGAGCCTGCTCGCGCCGCTTTGTGCTATTATGGAGATAAAATGCACAGAGGCTTGGAATGAGGGAAGGAAGGAGAGAGGACGAGGAGGGGAGGGCGAGGTTGGGGAGGGAAGGCGTAAGAACGTCAGATTTATGGAGCTAGGGAAGCTTAAGGTTATTAAATCGGAAGATTACTCGACTGCGAAATTGTTGAAGTTTTTACGAGAAGTTGAGGGATTTAGGCCGGTATTAAACAGCAAAGCATCAGGAGGCCAGCAATATACATTATTCACCATTTATTTTTACCCCTTTTCTTCTATTCTGTCCACAATTTTCTTAAGTCCCCCAGTGTTTCTTCTCCCTCCTTTCATCACGCTCACAGACAATATCAAGCTCTTCCTAAATTCGTATTCAGAGGAGCATGTGCACCTCCCAGTTCTCCCCTCTCCCCCTCCACAGTGTGTAGGCAGAGGGGAAAGAAAGAGAAAGAAAGAGATACAGCAAAAGAGAGACGCGGGCAGACAAAGAGGATAGGCTTGTGATCCCATGTTTTAGTATTGACACCACTCGCAGTGTAAAGCAATGCACACATCTGTCAAATACATTCATCTCTGTCTCACTTGGAGATTGAAAAAACAAAGAGAAGATTTTTAAAAAAGAGCTTCACCTACATGTTTGCGGAGGCTAAGGAGTCTCTAATACATCGTGCAATAAGGGCAAATTGCTCTCATGGTGATGTGAGCATTTACTTTGGTGACATTGGGTGTGTGTGTATGTGTGTGTGTGTGTGTGTGTGTGTGTGTGTGTGTGTGTGTGTGTGTGTGTGTGTGTGTGTGTGTGTGTGTGTCTCCGACAATGTGTTGCAGTTGCTGTGAAGGCCAGCAAAGCAGGCAGCTTTTATTCTATTGGGAAATGTCAAATATTCATCTCAGATTGACAAAAGGGAAATACGTTCTCACATCTACTCTTACCACATAATAGATCTTAATACAGCTGTGTTGTTTGCTGTTGGCTCTTATAAATGATAGGAGTCCGAAATGTTAACCTGAGTCCTTGGTTTACAAAACAAAATCACTTTTACTGAAGGGATCATCTATATTGTGAGAGATGTTGAACGATGAACTTCACCGAGACTGATTCTGTTTTTTTCTAAATTGATGCATTGAGTTTCACATTAGCTCTCTGCACAGTGTGTGTGTGTGTGTGTGTGTGTGTGTGTGTGTGTGTGTGTGTGTGTGTGTGTGTGTGTGTGTGTGTGTGTGTGTGTGTGTGTGTGTGTGAAGCATTTGTCTCTCTCACCGGGGCTGAAACAACAGCGAGTCATATATAACTCATCTCACCACTACTCACATCAAACATGGGTGAGAAATGTGTCTCCCCTCTGGCCCCTACAAACACACACACACACACACACACACACACACACACACACACACACATACCCTACAACCTACACTCTCCACCCCCTACAAGGACTTAAAAGGGATGTGTCACTTCAGATCCACAACAACAGTTTTATACACACACACACATACACACACACACACACACACTTTTCCTGGCTGCTGGAGTTACACATACGAACTTCACCCAGAGTTCCTCCATGTTGCCTATTATTATGTGCCTCTCTCTCTCTGCGTGTCTCAGGTCAGGTGTGTTGTCTCTCAGTAAACTGAAGAAGAAGAAGAAAAAAAGGAACATCAGGAGGGAAAGTGAATAAAACATTTTTATCCCAACAAACTCTTTTGATAGCATGTACATATCCAAACACACACACACACACACACACACACCCTGTCATTTCTTTGTCTCATCCCTGGAAGAGCATCCTCCCTCTTGCCGTGTCTCTCCACATATTCCTGCATTTCTCGCTATGGAAATTATATCTCCATATGCATAAAAAGCAACAACATTTCTATCTATTTTAAATGGAAGAGAAAGATTTCCTCAGCGATTCTCTCAGGGCTTTATGTGTGTGTGTGTGTGTGTGTGTGTGTGTGTGTGTGTGTGTGTGTGTGTGTGTGTGTGTGTGTGTGTGTGTGTGTGTGTTGTTGACGCTGGTAAACTGGTAAACACACAGCTGGCCATACTCTTTCATACACCAGGAGTCCATGGGGATATTTCACACTTCTTTTATACTTGTATTCTGCATCGCACTTTCTCATCCTCCTCTTCTTCATCTTCACCTAATTTGCACAATTTCCCCCCATCCTTCACCGACTGCAGTGACTCAGAGAGAGTCTCCGCACCCCCAACTGTGATCTGAGGGATGGGAAACTTTTTTTAAAGGCAGACCAGTGAAGTTATTTGTAGGTATGATCGCACATGTTTGCTGGTGTGTATCACTATCTCACTCTTCCATGGATGTCTATGTATGAATGTGTGTTTGCACACATGTTCATTTGCTTGTGTGGAGAGACTGATTACATTTTCACCAAATAGTGTTGAGACGGCAGCATAATGCAGCTAAATATGGTCGGCTACGTCTTGTCGTTTATGGAGGACTCCCCCACTGTTTGTTGACACTCAGAAAGAGAGCCAGCCATCTCCCGCTTCACTAGATAATTCTCCTCTGTGGCGTAGCAGAGAGAAACTTCATTAACCCCACTGCCACACAGTCAATCCTAGAGATGTGCATGTGTAATGTGGCTGAAAGCAGCCTTTTAACGCTGTAAACACTAACTTGCTAAACGTCAGGATGTATTACACACTCCAGCTAAATTTGTAGAGAGCCGGTCTAGCAGCTTGTGTTTCATGAGCTGTGGATAAGCGCTAAAATTAAGTAATAAATATTATATGAATACAGATATGTAGTTTCAGCAACAATGGACTCACATTACATGGCCCCATGAAACATTTGTATGTTGAATTTATGTTCATGTGACACAACCCTGCATCCAGCGCCAAAGACAAACCTGGGACTGTCTTTCTCTTGTCAATTCAAATGAGTCCCAAATACACCAATATTAGCGCTTATTAGCAGAAAAGCTTTATGGACATAAATAATAATGCAGAAGTGGTAACGCTCCCTTGAGTTTTTGCCTTTGTCGAAAAAAAAAAAGAATTGATGCACTAAATGGGAAATGGAAACACCTTTGCCAAATAAGTTCTGACATAGCAAACATTTAACTCAAATGACTGATACCGCCAACTATACCACTAACTATACCGCCAATTATACCGCCAACTATACCACTAACTATACCGCCAATTATACCACCAACTATACCACTAACTATACCGCCAACTATACCACTAACTATACCGCCAACTATACCACTAACTATACCGCCATTATACCACCAACTATACCACTAACTATACCGCCAACTATACCACTAACTATACCACTAACTATACCGCCAACTATACCACCAACTATACCACTAACTATACCGCCAACTATACCACTAACTATACCGCCAATTATACCGCCAACTATACCACTAACTATACCGCCAATTATACCGCCAACTATACCACTAACTATACCGCCAATTATACCGCCAACTATACCACTAACTATACCGCCAACTATACCACTAACTATACCGCCAATTATACCACCAACTATACCACTAACTATACCACTAACTATACCACCAATTATACCACCAACTATACCACCAACTATACCACCACTATACCACCAATTATACCGCCAACCTATACCAAACACCAATTATACCCAACTATACCACCACTATACCACTAACTATAACCGCAAACTATACCACCTACTATACCACTAACTATACCACCAATTATACCACCACTATACCACTAACTATACCGCCAATTATACCACCAACTATACCACTAACTATACCGCCAACTATACCACTAACTATACCACTAACTATACCACCAATTATACCACCAATTATACCACTCAACTATACCACTAACTATACCACCAATTATACCACCAACTATACCACTAACTATACCGCCAACTATACCACTACTATAACCACTAACTATACCACAACTATACCACTAACTATACCACTACTATACCACAACTATACCACTAACTATACCACTAACTATACCACTAACTATACCACCAACTATACCCCTATATACCACTAACTATACCACTAACTATACCACTAACTATCCACTAACTATACCACCAATTATACCACTCTAACTCTACCACTAACTATACCGCCACTATACAACTATACCACTAACTATACCGCCAACTATACCACTAACTATACCACTAACTATACCACTAACTATACCACTAACTATACCACTAACTATACCACCAATTATACCACCAATTATACCACTAACTATACCACCAATTATACCACCTAATTCGCATTTCCATTTCAATGACATCATATTGCAATAACATGTGCACTCGACTTTGCATCTCAAAAATGCATCATGTGTGTGTCTGTGTGTGTGTGTGTGTGTGTGTGTGTGTGTGTGTGTGTGTGTGTGTGTGTGTGTGTGTGTGTGTGTGTGTGCGTGTATTGTAATCAAAACTTTGTAAGTAGGAAATTCCTGATTTAGTGATGTTCCTTCAGGCTGTTAGTGGCTACATAAAGCCTCCAGGGGCAAATTGAACCCCCCCAGAACTCCATCCTGCATCCTCCAGTCCTCCCACTCCCTGAAGCCCACAAAGATGCTTCCTCCTGGGACACTACTCCCACTCCGGGGACTGGAGACATATGGATGTGTTGGAACCACCTTGGAAAGAAGAGAGAAAAAAGAAGAATAGAGACACAGTTAAAATCAGGGTGTGTCTATACTAAATTATGTATTTCTTGGGTGTTTGAGTGCACTTTTGTAAATGTTAAAAGATTAATAGAATCGTTTTAAAGTTAAATAATGACTTTGGGAGGACACACAGTCAGGAATTGCCATCAGTGATGGCACCCAGTGTAAACTTTGAGCTGGACAGCTGCCTGCATGTCGTTTATTTCCTCCAGTATCTGCTTCCAGCACACTCACACGTACCAGCCAACAGGCTCCTTCTGTTCCTTTATCACGCACACTGATATTCACACATACTGTCGCGGTGCAAAGGGAGTAAATGAGCACACAAACACACACACACACATGCTCACAGAGAGGATGAAAGGTACAGCGGCTGAGGGAAAAATAAGAGAGAGACAGTGAAGATTGCAGCTTAACCTCTTGGCTCCACAGTAAAGCGGCACTCACTCTCTGGAGCCTTGCTGATAGCCATCTGTCTGGCAGGGGGAGACAGCTTCACCTTCCCAACACATCAGCACGCTTACAAACACTCATCCCACAAACACAGGGGCAACCACTCACACACGACGAACCTGCATTCACGGGCGATAAGTAGAAATGTATAATTTAACCAACAGAAATGAAAGTTTAGATGATTTTGAATCTGCAAACCCTTAAATTCAACCTACATGGTCTCAACAAAAGTTATTTCTTTCTTTAAGTTTGCCTTTGAGATAAGCAGCATGTGCATTCATAAAATCTATTTAAAGTGTGCGTGGGACATTCATTGACAAAGAATGAGCTGTCACTCGGAAAACCTGAACAGAATTCAAAACATTTGAGATTTTGGTTATAAATCTGGAGCTTAGTCAATAGCTCCCTCTCAAGGTGATGGCTGAGCTAAAGAACACTTTGCCGTACCCACATCCTCACCCTCCACTCCTCCCCTCCCCATGCTGCCATCCTTTAGCCCCACTCTTAAAACATAAATTCCTTGAAACCCTCCCACTTCTCCACCTCCGCCTCCCCACCACAGCCCAGCTCCTCGGTGTCCTCTCCACCCCTCGATCCATCTCTGTCCTCCTGATCAATAATCAATCTGCAGGGGCCGAGGCCAGGGGCCCCGCACCATCTGTCTCCATCGGCAAACCTGAGAGAGAGAGAGAGAGAGAGAGAGAGAGAGAGAGTGTGAGAGAGAGAAAGAGGGGAGAGGGAGGAGATAGAGTTCAATCTATCTCCATCTATCTCCATCCGTGGTCAGGTCCACTCTGCCGGTATAGATCATAATTTGGAGAGGTGTAATTGCTGGTCAGAGACTGGGGGTGGATGCAAGACGGGGGGAGGAAGAGAGAGGAGGGGGGTGTCAATAATGTTTCTACAGTCCAGTCCTCCCCTCTGCCTGACCCAGTTTCCCTCTTTCTCTCCTCTTCATCTCTTCCTCTCTGTCTCTGTCTTCCTCTCACTTCTACTGTTATCGTCCCTTTTCTCAATTCAATTTACAAAGATCCACAGAGCAAAACAACATTATTCATCACTCTTCTGCTTCCACCCTGTGTTGGTGTGTGTGTGTGTGTGTGTGTGTGTGTGTGTGTGTGTGTGTGTGTGTGTGTGTGTGTGTGTGTGCATGAAGTTAGTTCTCTGCTCTAATCCTGGAGGAGCAGCAGCAGCATTGCTCACCCTCAGCGTCTGTGCTGCACTTGACACCCGTTTGAGCGTGTACGCGTCAGAGCAGGATGTCTCTACTATGATAATGAGCTACCTAGCAAAGATCTGCGTCGAAAAAGAAAAAAAACTCCTGGCTCGATAAATGAATTGTCAAATACACTTGAGAATGTTGTGCCGAGGTTGCCAAGACCCAGAGGAGATTTTTTTTTCCAAACGCCCTAATGTGATCACACTTACACGTGCAAGCCACGTGACGGCAGCTGTGGAAGAAGCCGGTCCAGCAAACTGTTTTTCTTGTCTTTGATCCCCGAGGTAATGATGGAAATAAATCCATACTTCTTGTTTTATTAAAACAAGTTACCTCTCATTTGTCACTTCAGGAAATGTTTTCTCAGCCAGAAGCAGATTTTATGTGATAAATGTTGATTCTCGTACAATAAGACAACGAGTCATACTAATGCTAATATTGCTAAACATGCTAATATGTTCTAATCAGCATTAAACACAGAACAGCTGAGGCTGATGGGAACGTCACTAGTTAAACCAAAGTGATTCCAGGGACACACATCTCATGGCAATCCATCCAACAGTTGCTAAAATGCCAAAACATTTTTGGCACAGGAGGAAAAGTCAGAGGACCAAAGTCATTAGGGTTCATCCTCTGGGGACCATGACTATCTACGAAATGTTCTGCCACTCCATCTAGAACATGTTGAGATATTCCTCACCTGCACGTGGAACAAAAAGTAGGGCCATTGCCAAAATCAATCAAATGACTCATGGTGACAGCGAGGATATCTCTCCCAAAGATATTGGACTGTAGATGCTAGCATGGCTCACTAGAGACCATGTTGTGAGGAGATCCACTTCCTACACTCGTACTTGTTGCTCGTACCACAACCATCTTCTCAAGAACACGGTA